>NW_028270157.1:1612812-1907812 GCF_037043375.1 Chiloscyllium plagiosum
CTCTCTCCCTCTCTCTCCTCTCTCTCCCACCCACTCTCTTCTCTCCCTCTCTCTCCACCACTCTCTCTCTCTCTCTCTCTCTCTCTTCCCACTCTCTCTCTTCTCTCTCTCCACACTCTCTCTCTCTCCTCTCTCCCACTCTCTCTC
This sequence comes from Chiloscyllium plagiosum, assembly GCF_037043375.1. Classification (NCBI taxonomy): domain Eukaryota; kingdom Metazoa; phylum Chordata; class Chondrichthyes; order Orectolobiformes; family Hemiscylliidae; genus Chiloscyllium; species Chiloscyllium plagiosum. Next base: position 1,612,960 of record NW_028270157.1, read on the forward strand.
TCTCTTCCTCCTCCCACACACTCTCCTTCTCTCTCTCATCTCCCACACACTCTCTCTCTCTCTCTCTCTTCCCCCCCCCCCCCCCACTCTGTCTGTATCTCACATGGTGTCAGTGCAGCTTGGATGCTGTTGGCTATCCCCTCTGTGGACGCTTCATTGTAATCAGTGTCAAGCCAATGTGTGGCAGATGTTTCACTACAACATCTAACACTTTCCTTATATACTCAGCCAGCATCTGGTCCACCATTGGGAATGCGTTTGGACCAACAAAATGGACGCTTGGCCCACAAATAGAGACTCTAGCAAATTACAGACCAAAGAATGTGGTGATGAATCTGATTGATGATCAGCCAATTATCATAAACAGGCAATAAGACCAAGTTATGAACAATGATCTACCCTGCACTTCCCACTCCAATGATCTTGAGTACACTTTATAGCATAAGCCATTCCTCCCCCTTGTCCTGGTAACAACCACATTGATCTCCACCTGTCCGATCTCAGTCATGTCTTGTCCTTTGATCTGGAAGCAATATCGACGGAAAGGAGTTTATCAGTGAAAGCTGTGAGGCTAGACACAAAAGGGGAGCTGCAGGGGAGGGAGAACAGGAAGAAACTGAGGCATGAGTATAATCAAACAGGCCAGAAAGCTGAAGTCAGGGCTAGAGGCAGAGATCGTGAACTAAAACTGTTTTCCCTGTTGCTTTTTCAGCTTTATCAGAGGCCGGTCAGGCCATTTAATGGGTTCATTGAATGGATTAGGTAAAGGAGTCTCTAGGGAATCATTGCCATATTGATTATTGTGAATATAGCTCAGGAGTTCTGTAATGGTGTGTTGTTTGGGGACTGATCACTTTGATGGAATAAGATCTAGGTGAGCGTGACCCAAAAACAGCATCGATGAAGTGGAAAAGTGAGAAGTGTTAGACCCCAGAGCTAAGTTTGGGAACTTTGGAACGAAATGATCCTTCACGTTTGTGGGGGTTGATGTGGTTATGTGTGAAGTCTCTTTGTTATATCAACTATTTCAGTGACATTTGCACTGTTGTTTGATGTATGATTTGCCTGCTAATTGATGTTTAATTTGCATTGATTCTGATTACTGTAAAAGAAAAAAATCTCATTAACAATTTCTTCATTTGGGGATTGTTTGGCAAAATTGTTATTCTGCTTTACAGTTCTCCAAACTGGATTGTTGACCTGTGCCATTCTATTCCCATATTCGGTGAGCAGCATGGATTGCCTGCCAATGTGCTTGAAGTACAGACTGCTGAGAAAGGAGGAACATGTTGAAAGAGACTTGCACTGTCAGAGTGTCCATCAGTCCTCAGCACAGTAGCTCTTGGGGGTGTGAGGTGACAGGGTATATCAAAATCAACTGCAAACAATCACAAAGTTTTGCTCAAAGCAGGCTACGATGTGGCTTTCCATTTTTCATTTATTCCCCGTCCCTAGTTGCCCCTTGAGAAGGTGGGGCTGAGCTGCCTTCTTGAACCGCTGCAGTCCATGGGGTGTAGGCAGACGCACAGCATCCTCAGGGAAGGAATTCCAGGATTTTGGCCCAGTGACAGTGAAGGAACCAACATGTATTTCCCTGTCATGTGGCATCAAAGGTGTTTTCTTTTTAAACCTGCTTTCGGTCTGATCAAATTCTTCAGGGAAATAGAATCTTCATTTGGCCTCAGGAATAGCGGTGGCTTAGAAAGTGGCTGTGAGCTTCCAGGCGATGGGAATACTGGCTTTCACTGACTGAGTTTTGTATCTCTGCTAAAATATTACAAACATCTGTTTCCAAAAAGGTGCAGAAAATGAAGTAAAAGATGTTTTGGTGTTAATTTTCCAAAATTCCCTCAATTCTGGAAAGTTTCCATTAGACTGGAAAGTAGAAAATATAACTCTTCTATTCAAGAAGAAAGAGAGGCAGAGAACAGGAAACTATAGTTTAGATTAGAGTGTTGCTGGAAAAGCACAGCAGTTCAGGCAGCATCCGAGGAGCAGGAAAATCGACGTTTTGGGCAAAAGTCCTTCATCAGGAATAGAGGCAGGGAGCCTGCAGGGACCAGCCCCCTTGCCCGACCCCAACTCCGTCCACTACCCTTCCCACCTCCCCACCTGTCTCCAGGCTCCCTGCCTCTATTCCTGATGAAGGACTTTTGCCCAAAACGTCGACTTTCCTGCTCCTCGGATGCTGCCTAACCTGCTGTACTGTTCCAGCACCACTCTGATCTAAACTCTCTGGCTTCCAGCATCTGCCAACAGGAAACTATAGACCACTTAGCTTGGCATTGTTGTTAGAATGAATCATTTAAGGAGGTTATAACTGGTCACTTAGAAAATCACAAGATTATTGGAAAGAGTCAGTGTGGTTTTTACAGAGGAACAAGATGGACGGGCACTATTTCGTTCGGATAATTGATTATTCGGTTAATTGATTTCCTCTGGGGCTCAGAGTTTTCTGGTAAGTCTGCTCCCCGTTCAGGAGACCAGGCAAAAGCACACCATGCATGAGCCAGTCGCCATTAAAGGGTCTCTGTCTGATTGATGGGATGGAATGGGATGAGTGGAGTTTCCCCAGGGGTCTATACTGGAGTGTCCCTTTTAACAATTTATAACAATGACCTCGACGAGGGGAGAGCTGACTCCATTTGCAGATATCACCAAGATCGGAAAGTATGTTGTGAAGAAGCAAGAGGGCATTGAAGATGGATATGGAGAGGTTGTGTGAGGGAGCAAACCTCCTGCAGAGGCAGGGTGATGTGGGAAATGTGAAGTTATTTCCTTGGATAGGATGAATAAAAAAGAATAGCATTACTTAAAAGGGGTATGGAGGGATTGAAATGCTCCAGTGCGTGAATTACAAAATGGTAAGTTATAGTACAACATGTGGATATGAAGATTAGTGGGTTGCTATCCTTTATTATGTGAGGAACTGAATAGAAAGCAGGATGTTATGATTCAGTTCCAGATGGCACTGGGGATACCACGTCTCGTATACGGTGTGCAGTTTCACTCTCCTTATGGTGTAAATATATTGGAGGGGGTTTGGGGGATGTTTACTGGATTGATCCCCGGAATGAGTGGGCTGTTTGATGTGGAAAGGTTGGACAGACTGGGCTGGTTTCCCCTGGAGTTTAGAGAGTGAGGGGGTGAGTTGATTGAAATGTATCCGATCCTGAATGGGCTTAACAAGGACGATGGGGAAAGGATGTTTCCAGTACTAGGGGGCAGAGTTTAAAATGTGGTTGTTGTTTGCTGATAGAGATAAGGGGAATTTTTTTCTGTCAGAGGTTTGTGCATCTTTGGAACTCTGTCTCAGCTGGCAATTGTGGTGAGGTTATTAAATATCTTTAGTGCAGGGCTTGATAGATTCTTGTTAGACAGGGACTCCAGGTTTATTGGGGTTAGATGTCATAGTGGAATTCGACACATACAGTGTTCAGCCATGAGCTGACTGAATGGTGGAAAACACTTGATGGGCTGAATGGCCTCCTTCTGATCCTATTTTATATGGTCATACCAGTTTGGCCAAAGCTTTGGTGATTGGAACCATATTTCTTTGTGACTTGCTGTCAATTAAATTTTGGTAACTCCTGCTGGGAAGCAGCTTTTGGGTGCCTTAGTGTATTAAAGGTGCTATATAAAGTCAACTTATGTCTGAATACCCTCCCAGTTTGATTCAAATGCACAAACATACAATGATGGAAATGAGCATAAAATATCTGTCTCCAAGAATCTTACTTTTTCGGACTCTATATCACTTTCTTTTCCCAGTGTGTTTCACCTTAAAGCTTCAATCCATTTCAGTATAATCTCTGCAGAATCTGCAGCTAGAGAAACTTTCCAGCTTTTATTGTAAATTTTATTTTGCTGTGAAAACACATTTAGAGGAATTAAAATCCTCAGCAAGGTTCAGTGAGGCTTTTTGTTCAACAGGAAGTTGTAAATAAAAGACCAGCAAGGCAATTCGGCTTCTTGCTGCATCTGGGAACAGGAGGAGGCTATTCTGCCCCTCAAGTCTGTTCTACCATTTAGTGGCCACCTTTGTTCCCATGCCATGTTGAGTTAGAGACTGCATGCCTCCCCACATCATCGTCCTTGTCCCCACATCACCAGCAACTGCACTTAACCCCCACCACAACCTCCCTCCCCCAGCACACACACACACACACACTTACACTCATATACACACACACACACCATATGCGCATATACACACTCTCGCACTCTCTCTCTCACATACACACTCTCTTGCGCACACACACACACTCTCTCTCACACTCATTCATTCACTCACACACTCTCACGTTTTGGGATGACGGATTCGATTGAAGGAGACAAATGATCGAGGAGATTGGAGTTTTGTTGTCCTGCTTGTGATACCTCACAGATGATCCCAACTTCCAGGAACTTTCTTGATCTGTGATTTGATGGGTGTCAAAATTCCAGGAAACTCCCCATTTATGTAAGGATGGATAAAGCAGATTCATTCAGAATTTTCAAAAAGGAATTGAATAAATTCCTGGAGACAACAAATCACAAGGCCTTGGGGAATCAAATGTGCAGCTTTTTCAAATGACGAGCTCAGGACAGGTGGATGGATTGAATGGCTTCTCTCTGATTCCGTAGCATAGCTGCAGAACACAGAGTGTGAAAGTAAATCAATTCTGGTTTACCAGGACCCGCAGGATAAGGAGGCACTGGAACAAACAGAAAACACTGGTAAAGAGTAAAATAGTTGGATTTCTTTCAATATTAGAACAACATAAATTAAACAGCAAGAAGTTTTTAAATGATGGCAGAGTGGACCAGGGCTAAGGGAAGCAACCCGTGTACAGTACCTGCTCACTCAGGAATGAGGGTAATAGTTAGAAGATGGAGTGGAAACGATTGAAACAAGGCTGTGTAATACAGGAGACTGTGAGGCTTCACATCATATTTGACCAGAACTGGGTAAACATTCCAAATTGTAACAGTTCAACGTGAAAGGGGTTCAGCAAGATGGAAAGGGGGGAGTACATTGTGAATGGATTGGTTATGTAGAATCTGATGCTGTTTGTGTTACTCCACGTGGGACATACGACAGGGTCAGGTTCTTCCTAAGCCAGCTGTCTGAAGTTTATTTACAACAAATTATTCACAATATCACAAACATATTACGGTAGGTGGGTGGGCCTGTGCTTTCTGATCTGACTGTAAAGTTCACACAAACCTGACTGACCCCATTAAACTAAGAGGGTGACAGAGGGTGATACAGATTAGAATCTAGATTAGATTAGATTACTTACAGTGTGGAAACAGGCCCTTCGGCCCAACAACTCCACACCGAAGCGCACCCACCCAGACCCATTCCCCTTCATTTACCCCTGCACCTAACACTACAGGCAATTTAGCATGGCCAATTCACCTAACCTGCACATTTTTGGACTGTGGGAGGAAACCGGAGCACCCGGAGGAAACCCACGCAGACACGGGGAGAATGTGCAAACTCCACACAGTCGGTCGCCTGAGGCGGGAATTGAACCCGGGTCTCTGGCGCTGTGAGGCAGCAGTGCTAACCACTGCGCCACCGTGCCGCCCACTGTACCTGAACACCAGAGGGTCATGTGTCAAGTGACTGACTTAAAGGTACAGGCAGCTCTGGTCTGGAATCTGTGTGGGATACAAAAGAAGGTAAAGTTTGACTGATGCAAAGGCGACATTAAAAGCAAAATAATTTAAATTTCATGAGTCTTTCTCCAGTTTCATGACATTGCCCTTGAGCTACAGAGTAACCGAAAATTTAAACAGGCGTCTATGATTTCCTTATTCATTTCCGAAGGGATTACACAGTGAGTCTCATCTTGTCCAGGTGCCCTGTAGCTAGATAGAGTTGAGATTTTCATAAAGTGAATTCAACTCATCTATCCAATTTTTAACTGGCTTCCCAGGCTTTGAAATTTAATTTCATGTGAGCCATCCTCCATTCAGAATGAAAGATGTTTGTTCATCCTGTCCTGCGAAAGAACCTTCCAGAACGTTATTTTCTCAGTGGCAGCTCTCTGGTTACAAGATGAAAGATTCCAGATGCAATTGAGCATAACATCTCGGCTGTACTGAAGGAGTGCCACACTGTCAGAGGGTCAGTGCTGAGGGAGTGCCGCACTGTCGGAGGGTCAGTGCTGAGGGAGTGCCGCACTGTCGGAGGGTCAGTGCTGAGGGAGTGCCGCACTGTCGGAGGGTCAGTGCTGAGGGAGTGCCGCACTGTCGGAGGGTCAGTGCTGAGGGAGTGCCGCACTGTCGGAGGGTCAGTGCTGAGGGAGTGCCGCACTGTCGGAGGGTCAGTGCTGAGGGAGTGTCGGAGGGTCAGTGCTGAGGGAGTGCCGCACTGTCGGAGGGTCAGTGCTGAGGGAGTGCCGAACTATGTAATGTTATCTCTCTCAGATCAGATCAGACAGAATAGTAAGGGTCTCTCAGCCTCAGGTGATCATAGAAGATCCATGGCCAGAATTCTTGAGAAGAATTGAGTTGGGTGTGGGTAGGGGAGTTTTCCTATGACCATATGAACCAGTATAGATCCCTGACTCAACACCATTGAAACCGATTATCTTGCTAGTTCTTCCATTGCTTTTGTGGGATCTTGCTGTGTGCAAACTAACAGTAGTTTTTTTAGATTAGATTAGATTAGATTACTTACAGTGTGGAAACAGGCCCTTCGGCCCAACAAGTCCACACCGCCCCGCCGAAGCGTATACCACCCAGACCCATTCTCCTACATTTACCCCTTACCTAACACTTCGGGCAATTTAGCCAGGCCAATTCACCTGACCTGCACATTTTTTTTGGATTGTGGGAGGAAACCAGAGCACCCGGAGGAAACCCACGCAGACACGGGGAGAATGTGCAAACTCCAACAGAGAGTCGCCTCTGGCGCTGTGAGGCAGCAGTGCTAACCACTGTGCCACCGTGCCGCCCACAATTTTAATTGGCAATTTCCTGCATTGTCACAGTGACTGTCACATAGAACTACTTCATTATATGTGCTATGTGTAAGTGCCCTGAGGTCATTAAATAATTAAATGAATGCAAATTGGTTCTTTCTGTCTACCCACGGGGAGGTGGGAGTTGTGGTCATTTACCTAGCTCAGCGTGTTTTAGCCCCCTGGCATGGCTGGGCGAGCAGCATCATGAGGGTCAGCACCAGCTGCTCTATGGTCCCTAACATGGAAAGACACAGAAATTGAGGGGTCCACAGTGGGAAGGTCCACTCTCTGTCGCAAATTCCCAAAGCTTGGAATGACATTCTCCTGAAACCTCACAGCACAGCAGGAAGTCTCTGCCAGCACCTGAAAGGATCTCTCCAATTATTCCAATCCCCCTCCCAGATCCTTATTCTCGACGATATTTTAGATGCTGCCTGTTACTGGTCTTGAATCCCCATCTCCGTAAAGCATTGAGTATTGAGGATATTACATTAGGCTGGAGTTACATATGGGCACAGGACATAGAGGGCAGGAGAAACTCTGCATGATGGACATGAGCCAATCTATTGGCTTTCTGACTTCTGCCATCTGAATGATGGCTTGAATTTGAACTGACAACTTTCCAGTGAGGAAGCTGAACTCCTGTTCCCCCTGCATCGTTAATCCAATGTCATTCTGAGAGCCTCTGCTTATGAAGACAGGCTGGAGAGGTTAACAGCAGAGAAGACTGTGGGACCTTGACAATGTTTTAATAACATCGATTTCTGGAGTCAGAAATCGCATTAATTGCAGCAGAAATCACTCGGGAATAATAAGTGCACTTTACTGTTTAAGGGTGGCACGGTAGCACAGTGGTTAGCACTACTGCCTCACAGCGCCAGAGACCCGGGTTCAATTCCCGCCTCAGGCGACTGACTGTGTGGAGTTTGCACATTCTCCCCGTGTCTGCGTGGGTTTCCTCCGGGTGCTCCGGTTTCCTCCCACAATCCAAAAATGTGCAGGTTAGGTGGATTGGCCACGCTAAATTACCCATAGTGTTAGGTGAAGGGGTAAATGTAGGGGAATAGGTCTGGGTGGTTTGCCCTTCGGAGGGTTGGTGTGGAGTTGTTGAGCCGAAGGGCCTGTTTCCACACTGTAAGTAATCTAAAAAGACCAAGGGGACATGAAGGAGGATTGTTCAAAATGGTGTGAAGCTTTGACAGAATTTGTAAAGAGAGCCAGAGTGACCGGAGGGATTGAAGTGAATTGGCAACGTACCCAAGGAGCAGGTGAGAATGCTTTGTGTCACAGGGCGCCTCGCACAGGGCGCCTCGCACAGGGCACCTCGCACAGGGCGCCTCGCACAGGGCGCCTCACACAGGGCGCCTCACACAGGGCGCCTCACACAGGGCGCCTCACACCTTCAAGGCAATAGCTGAGACAGCATGGCACCTGTTGTTAAAGTTCACTTGAGAATGTAACTTTTAAAAAAAGTTCTGGAATTTACATATGAAAGAACTGAAACCAACATGATCATTCTAAAAGATGAGAGACTGAACAAACAATCCAGGTCTTTTTCAATATATAATTTCAGTTACATCACACTGTAAACCTTTGCTATAAATTCTGTGTTTTACAATCTTATTCTCTACAACCACCTGATGAAGGAGCAGCGCTTCGAAAGCTAGTGCTTCCAGTTAAACCTGTTGGACTATAACCTGGTGTTGTGTGACTGTTAACTTTGTTTCACACTGACCTGTTTGGTCTAGAATGTTAGTTGGTACTTTATGTTTAACCTTTGATTGTTTTACTATTCTGTAAATTTTAACATTTGCCTTCCACAATTCCTGTTTTCCCTTTAAGCCTTTGCAATGACCCAGCATCTCATTGCTTGGTGATTTTTCTCAATATATCTGTCTCAATCTCACTGACTCTCAGAATGATGGTACAAGTCAGCAATTGACCCTGGGATAATGGCTGATAGAGCTGAATTGGTTCTGCTGAGGTTAGTGAGGGGGGGGGGCTGGTGTGCTGGAAATGGGCGACACTTGATATTGATTTTAACAAGATCTTGAGAACCCAGAATGTGCACATCAGAATCTGAGAGCTGGGGCAGACCATTCCTTCTCTGTAGCTTGCCCTGCCATTCCAGATCATCTAACTCAACATCATAGCTCTTTGTATCCCTGGATGTCATTTGTAACTAGAAATTATTCATTTTCCTTATCTCAGAAGTGCAAGGACTGTAACAAACACTACATTGGACAAACAGGCAGAAAACTAGCCACCAGGATACATGAATATCAACTAGCCACAAAATGACATGACCCTTTCTCACTAGTATCCTTACATACAGATAAGGAAGGGCACCACTTCGACTGGGACAACACATCCATCCTAGGACAAGCCAAACAAAGACATACATGAGAATTCCTAGAAGCATGGCATTCCAACCGGAACTCTATCAACAAACACATCAAGTTAGACCTCATCTACCACCCCCCTGAGAAAAGGAACAGGAAGTGACTTCACCACAGGAAATAACATTACCACAGGAAATGACATCACCAACCCAAAGAAACCCAAACATATAAATAGAAAGCAGGAATTTTCAGCATTGCTTTGCATGAAGCCCACTGAAGATGTTACCTAGTAAGGTAACGAAACGCACCAATTGCCCCATATCAAGTAACATCCTCAAAAAACTCTGCCAGGTTTCTCAAACGTGGTTTTCTTCATTAGGCCATGTTGAATCTGCCCAATCAGACATTTATTTACTAAATACCCAGTAATCACATCCTTCAGAATAGATTCTCGTTTTCCTTTCTATTAAAGTCAGGCTAACAGTCTGTAGTACTTTCTTTCTCTCCCTCCTTTCTGAAAAACTCATATTACTTTTATTTCCTCCTAATCTACAGACACCTTTGCAAAATGTGTAGAATTTTGAACGATGATCACTTATGCATCCACAATCTCTGTAGTCTTCTCTTTCAACATTCCAGGATGGAGATAATTGGGAAAATGAAACAAAGATCTGTGGATGCTGCAAATCTGAAACAGAAACCCAGTAGATCTGGCAGCATCTGTGAGGAGAAATATTAACTGAATTAATATTCAGTGACCCTTCTTCAGAAGATTAGAACACCATTCTGAGGAAAGTTCACTGGACCCAAGATGTTAACACTGCTTTCTCTTTTTAAGCTCATTGGGTCGTGGCAATGTGTCAACTTTCAGTCAACTGTCTACTTTAATTTCTCCAGCATCTGTCTTTTATTAGGAATGGCACTAACTGAAACCAGGGAAGAGGAGAAGCTGGGATTTTCAAACAGGAAAGAACAATCATTTTGCAATTGTCTGTGTTTTGCAGTTTGCTTTAGACCGTAATGTTTGGGACATAGTTGGGCTGCTTCTTTCTTCTGAGTCAGGGCATTGATTACAACATGCTGATTTTTCCATCTCTCTTGAGGTCTTATTGTTCCCTCCATTAAATCTGCCCTCTCATCGAACTTTAACCCTTAACCCCATCATTCTGGCAAACCACTGACCTATCTACAAATCTCCTTTCCTTTCCAAAGACCATGAGCATATTACCTCTACCCAAATCCATCCACCTTTCCCAGCAGCCCCCATTCCTGTCCTTCTCGACTTGTCTGCAGTCTCTGGCATGGAGACCACGCTATCCTTCAGTAAACCCCCTGCCATTAAACTGGGGGAGTGGGGAGACTGCTTGTTCTCTGGGTCCTGTTCCTATCTGTCTGACTGGAGCCAGTCAATCCCCTGCGATGGTTTGTCTTCCTGCTCCTGCTGTTCCTCAAGGATCTATCCTTGTTCCCTCTTATCTCCCATCGACATGAAGCCCATTGTTGACACCATCCAGAGGCAGAGCAATGCTTTCTGTACAAACATCGACTGTCCCCAGCTCAGCCTCACCAGCCGCAACCACTAACTCCTCCACTGCTGTTCAATTACCAGACGGCGTATTCAAAATCCAGAACTTTCTTCACTGGGAATATTGAAGCCACTGTTTATTCTCTCTGTTATACACTCCTTTCACTAGCTGCCAATTCCATCCATCTCCCTGGCAACAGTTTGAGGTGAAGCTGGTTTTCACAACCTTTCACCCAGAGGTGACCTTCACTCCTCACCTTGCTACCATCACTAACACCAATATTTACAACATCATTCAACTTCATCCCCCGGTGTAACCTTCTCCCAAATGCTTCCCTTGAATCCTGGCTGTTCCAATGTACTCATTGGCCTCTCTCCCACATTCTCTCCTCCTTGAGATCATCTGCTACCCTGTCTTGTAGGCGGCACGGTGGCACAGTGGTTAGCACTGCTGCATCACAGCACCTGAGACCCGGGTTCAACTCCCGCCTCAGGCGACTGACTGTGTGGAGTTTGCACGTTCTTCCCGTGTCTGCGTGGGTTTCCTCCGGGTGCTCCGGTTTCCTCCCACAGTCCAAAGATGTGCAGGTCAGGTGAATTGGCCATGCTAAATTGCCCGTAGTGTTAGGTAAGGGGTAAATGTAGGGTTATGGGTGGGTTGCGCTTCGGTGGGGCGGTGTGGACTTGTTGGGCTGAAGGGCCTGTTTCCACACTGTAAGTAATCTAATCTAATCTAATCTAAACTGCTCCAAACTTCATTGACCTTTCACCCCCACCCTCACTGATGATTTAAAACTCTCCTCCTTGTTTTCACATCCCTCCACAGCCTCAGCCTCACCCCCTCTGCAATCTCCTCCAACCCCACAATTGTTCTGCTATTGCTGTTTGCCTTTTCTGCTGCCTCTCTCGATCACTCCATTTCACTGGCCTTCCTTTAAGATCAATCTCTTTAGTGATCTGACCAACAATCTCCTTATGTGTTACATGTCATACTTTGTTTAATAAAGCCCTAATGAATTTCCTTGGAATGTTTTATTTTGTTGAAAGTGCTACACAAATATAGGTGGTTGTTGTTGTAAGGTGTCAATGAAACAGACTTTCCAGTTAGGTGTTGGGAATGTGTAATGTAACATTAATTCTAACATCGGGGCTATTATAAGGTTAAGGGAGGTGATGACCAAGTGGTATTACTTATTAATCCAAAGATCCAGGTAATGTTCTGGGGACCTGGGTTTGATTCCTGCCGTGGCTGACAGTAGAATTTGAATTCAATAAAATTCTGGAAGTAAGAGTATAATGATATACAAAGTTAAAAATCACACAACACCAGGTTATAGTCCAACAGGTTAATTGGAAGCACTAGCTTTCAGAGCGCTGCTCCTTCAGCAGGTGGTTGTATAATGGAGGAGCAGGGTTGAAACTTTATTGCTGGAACAGCACAGCAGGTCAGGCAGCATCCAGGGAACAGGAGATTCGACGTTTCGGGCACAGGCCCTTCTTCAGGTTCCTGAAGAAGGGCCTGTGCCCGAAACGTCGAATCTCCTGTTCCCTGGATGCTGCCTGACCTGCTGTGCTGTTCCAGCAATAAAGTTTCAACTTTGATCTCCAGCATCTGCAGACCTCACTTTCTCCTAATGGAGGAGCAGCATTCCGAGAGCTAGTGCTTCCAATTAAACCTGTTGGACTATAACCTAGTGTTGTCATAGAGTCATAGAGATGTACAGAATGGAAACAGACCCTTCGGTCCAACCCATCCATGCCGACCAGATATCCCAGCCCAATCTGGTCCCACCTGCCAGCACCCGGCCCATATCCCTCCAAACCCTTCCTATTCATATACCCATCCAAATGCCCCTTAAATGTTGCGTGAAAAAGTTGCCCTTTAGGTCTCTTTTATATCTTTCTCCTCTCACCCTAAACCTATGCCCTCTAGTTCTGGACTCCCCGATCCCAGGGAAAAGACTTTGTCTATTTATCCTATCCATGCCCCTCATAATTTTGTAAACTTCTATAAGGTCACCCCTCAGCCTCCGACGCTCCAGGAAAAACAGCCCCAGCCTGTTCAGCTCAAATGTTGTATGATTTTTAACTTTGCACACCCCAGTCCAACACCGGCATCTCCAAATCTAGTCTAATGATGTTTCTGTAACCATTGTTGACAGTCAGTAAAACCCATCTGATTCACTAATGTACTTTAGTAGCATTACCTTTAGGGCCCACACATGACTCCAGACTTACAACAACAAATCTCACTGCCCTCTTAAAATAGTCTAGTAGGCTGCTCAGTTGTAACAATCACTCAACAAAGAAATGGACGTATGAACTGCAGCCATTCAAGAAAATGAGCAGTAAATGCTGGCCCAGCCAACAACCCCCAAATCTCATGAGTGAATTAAAAAAAAACCAAGGAATGGATTTTACTCAGAGTGATGACAGAGGCTATTAAGTGCTGAAGCTGAACCAAAGGCCAATACATCTCTGTTATATCTCCCTCTGTTTCCCTCACACCTCATCCTTACACCGGTCTCATTTTTACAATTTTTAAAAGGTCATCATTCTGTAACAGAGAACATTAAAGCTCAAAATATCAAAGACTTCAGAAAGCTGTGAAGCATATCACAGGGCAAAATGTAATCTGCATTAACCACTAAGAAAGCATTAATAGACGGATGGATCTCTGTGAAGTCCCCATTTAACAAGGCCAAGCCAGAATCTATCCAGGGTTATGTTAGGTGTTATTAGGTCCACTGTCACATGTTTGTTGATAATTTAATAATAAAGCTGTCCTACCTTTGTCAGATTTCAGTTTCCAGAGATTGGCTTGATATTAATTGAATCTAAAATGAATGGATTCCTTTACTATCTCTCAATCTTTTGCTACAACAATTACATTATTAAGAGTTGTTCAATAATGATTGGTGGAGCTGCCCATTAATTGAATCTGTGACACTGTATCTCATTACCTTGTGGAGTTTTTTGTAACTTCATAAAGGGAGGTTGTTGAGAATTCTCTGGGCGGGTTGTTTTGGGATCAGATTGTGATCCGACACAAGAATAGAGAGGTGCCTCATTTACATAAAGTTTAAATCACAGAAGGACCCACTCAATGTGTCTGACTGTGCCAAACGGGATAAATTAAACTCTGTAGATTTACTCGCGTTTAATTCATAACAAAGGCTGCAGTCTCTTTTCGGCAGAGGATTGAGTTGCTGAATTGCTGCAGTGAAGTATTCTCTCTGTAGTTACAATTAGGAGAATTGAGGGATGGGTATGGTTGATTTGTTCTGATTAATCTGTTTTGAATCTGCCTCAGGACTCCATGCAATGTAATTGTAACTGAGCTCCTTCTGCAAAACATCCCATACCAGCTTTAACAAAGGCTCAGTTAGACTCGAAACGTCAGCTCTTTTCTCTCCTTACAGATGCTGCCAGACCTGCTGAGATTTTCCAGCATTTTCTCTTTTGATCCCACACCTCACCTTCTCGGAGACACTGCTCTCAATTTAGCTCTTTGACTCCAGTTTTGACCACCTGTCCTGGCTACTCTCTCTTTAGGATAATGTTGACTTCATTTACCCGATTATACTCTGTGAAGTGAACTGTGGTCACCTTAATAAAGTTGCTATACAAATACACTTTGTTGCTGACTCTTTAATATCCTGTCTAAATGCTTGCTTTTGGAAAATAATTTTACTTGGGATAACTTGACAATTTAACTTAATACAATAAACTTAGAATTAACTTCTTCTTATAAACAGTGTCTAACATTATCCATCTCTTCCCATGAGCTGATTGCACAAGGACTATAGAGGGAGACACTGAAGATTTTGGACAAGAAATGCAGGGGGAGTTTTTTATTCATTCTCGGGACGTGGCTGGGCCATCACTATTACCCATCCCTAAATGCCCAGAGGGCAGTGAACAGGCATTGAGTCATACAGCACAGAAACAGGTCCTTCAGTACAACTTGTCCAAACTGACCATGCTCCCAAATTAAACTGGTTCCACTTGCCTGCATTTGGCCCATATCAAAACCACAAAAGGGAAGTCCAACACAGGAACAGGCCCTTCGGCCCTCCAAGCCTGTGCCGATCATCATGCTTTAACTAAACTAAAAAACCCATATCCCTCTGTTCCCTCCCTATTCATGTAACCATCCAGATGCCTCTTAAATGTCACCAAAATGCCTGATTCCTCCACCTCTTCTGGCATTGTGTTCCAGGCTCCTACCCCTCTCTGAATGAAAAACTTCCCTCGCACATCTCCCTTCAACTTTCCCCCTCCCACCTTGAACCTGTGCCCCCTGTAATTGAAACATTAACCCTGGGATAAAGCCTCTGACTATGCAGCCTATCCATGCCTCTCACAATTATGTAGACTTCTATCAGATCTCCTCTCAGCCACTGTCCTTCCAGTGAAAACCATCCTAATCTTTTTAACCTTTCCCCATAGCCAATGCCCTCGAGACCAGGCCACATCCCGGTGAACCATCTCTGCACTCTCTCCAAAGCTTCCAAACTCTTTGATATTGTGGTGATCAAAACGCCAAATGCAGCCTAACAAGGGTTTTATATCGCTCTAACATGGTTTGCCAACTCTTGTAGTCCATGCCCCAGCCGATGAAGGTAAGCAGGCCACATTCCTTCCCGCCTTGCCCACTGTGCTGCCACTTTGAGGGAGCTGTGGACCTGCATGCCCAGATCCCTCTGGATGTTCGTGTTGCTAAGGGTCCTGCCATTTCCATTATAGTTCACCCCTAAATTTGATCCTCCAACATACATCACCTCCCATTTGTCTGGATTAAACTCCATCTGGCATTTCTGTGCCTGAGTCGCCAATCTATCTGTACCCTGTTGTATCCTTTCACAATTGTCAGCACTATCAGCAACTCCACCAATCTTCATATCATCTGCAACCTTACGATTCAGACCACCCACATTTTCCTCCAGATCATTTATATACACTACAAACAACAGAGGACTAAGACTGATCCCTGTGAAACACCATTAGTTGCTGGTCTCCATTTTGAAAAACACCCTTCCACCATTACCCTCTATCTTCTTTGAGCAAGCCAGTTCTGTATCAGTGTAGCCATCCTACCCCAAATCCCGTGTGATTTTAGTTTTTGTACCAATCTGCCATGTGAGACTTTTTCAAATGCGTTACTCGAGTCCAAATAAACTTCCTTCATTAATTATCTTTGTCACCTCTTCAAAAGGTTTAACCAGATCGGTGAGATATGACCTTCCCCATATAAAACCATGCTGCCTGTCACCAACTAATCCATTTTCTTCTAAATGTGCATCTCTCTTGCCCCTCAGTATCTTCTCCACGAGCTTCCTCACCACAGACGTCAGGCTCACCAGTCTATAATTTCCTAGATTATCCCTGCTTATCTTAAACAAGGGAACAGCAATGACTAATCTCCAGGCCCCGAAACCTTGCCTGTGGTCAAAGACGATGTGAAGGTATCTGCTAATGCCCCAGCTATTACTTCCCTTCACTCTCGCAGTAATCTGGGATAGATCCCATCTGGTCCTGGGGACTTGTCTACCTTAATGCAATTTAGGATACATAAAACTTCATCCTTCAATATATTGACATTCCCTGGAGTATTCACACACTCATCTCTGACCTCAGCATCAATGACCACCTCCTCCTTGGTGAATACAAACACAAAGTACTCATTAAGGATCTCTCCCACTTCCTGTGGCTCCACGCTTAACTTTGCTCCTTTGTCCTTGAGTGGGTCTGCTCTTTCCTTTGCTATTCTCTCTCTTCTAATATCTGCATAAAAAGCATTGGGATTTTCCTTGACTCTGTTTGCTAAAGACATTTCGCGGCCCCTTTTAGCCTTACTAATTCTGCGTTTAAGTTCCTTCCTAACTTCTCTATGCTCCTCAAGGGCTTTGTCAGTTTATAGTATACTTCCTTTTTCCTTTTGACTCGGCTTACAATTTCGCTTGTCAGCCATGGTTCCTGAATCCTGCCATTCCCATCCTTTCAAACCCTTCCTATTCATGAATCTCTCCAAGTGTCTTTTAAATATTTTAAAGGTACATGCATTCAGCACTTCCTCTGGCAGTTCATTTCACACACAAATCACTCTCTGTGTAAATATGTTGCCCCTTCATGTCCATTTTAAATCATTTTCCTCTCACCTTAAAAATATGCCCCCTAGTTTTGAACTCCCCCAACCTAGGGAAAAAGCCCCTTGGTATTCACCTTATCCCCGCCTCTCATGATTTTATGAACCTCTATAAGGTCACCCCTGAACCTCACCCACATTGCTGTGGGTATAGAGTCATGTATAGTTCAGACCAGGTAAGAACAGCAGAGTTCCTCTCTCAACAGACATGAGTGAAGCAGATGGGGTTTTACAATTGGCAATAGTTATATAGTCACCATTAGACTGTGTTTAAGTGAAGAAGAGTATTTAACACATCAAGTGGCCAGGGGCTGGAACCATAACAATGGTAGATGAGGTAGTAATCATTTGAAAAGTAAATTGGATGGGAATCTGAGGGTAATGGATTTGTTGGACTGTGGCAGTGAGTGGAGCAGTGGGACTGACTGGAATGCTTTGCTAGTATTGTCTCAATGAGCTGAATGGCCTCTTCCCATGCTGTAAATAACTGGTGCAATATTACAATCAGAGACATCCAATTGGCCAGTGAGATTTCACTTTCTCTGTTTAGGGTAGTGTTTCAGTTATCAGCTGACTGTCAGTTAGTAAAGAATCAGGAACCTGAGAAGGAAGATATTATTTTGGATATCTGTAACTGTTTGGCCAGCGGTTAGCATTGAATAGATTCACTTCTGTTTTAGAGCTCGGGATGTAACGAGATCTTGATGCAGATAAAAATCTGGAAAATAATGACCACAGGAGCACTGGAGATTGGTTAGTTACCTACCTACTGTAACATAGAGATGGTGAAAGATTTTAGAGAATAGCATAGGGTCCAGTAATGTGTAGTTGTCAGGACAATACAGAGCGAAAGTTATGATGTTAGTTTGTAGAGTGGATAGCTGTGCCAAGATATATAAAGGGAGTTGAAATTTGAACAAAGTTCTCAAGTCAAAAAATTTGAATAAAGACAGCCAACTACAGAAAGTTAAATACTTTAAAAGTAAGAACAAATGAAATTTAATAAAAGCTTCTGAAGAAGATTCGTACCAGATCTGAAGATTAACTCACTTTCTCTGCAAAGTCCTGCTGACTTTCTCCAACAATTTCTCTGTTTGTTTAACAAAAGCTAAAATCTGATTCAGAGACTTAGACAAGAAAAAAACATTAAAAAGTGGAAAATATCAAACGTAATATTTTTTTTCTGTGATGTTTAGGAAATAATGATCGATCTTGAATAGATGTGAATTTTGTGATAATGATAGGTTATAAAAGTATAGAGACAGAAATGACAGGAAAGTTAAATAAATATTTGCAGCTACTGCAAAAAATACAGTAATCCTTGTTTTGTAGATCTTTCGATAGGATGAGCCGGTTTTTAGTAACACGTGAGTTGCTGTTAAAACTTGGGAATGTCGAGTGTTAATTACTCCATTTAAGTACAAACTGATTTACATAATTCGGTAAAGCCTTATTAAAACTGCCCTGGAATTGTTGAAGAAATGTCAGAGGTCACTGGTATGGCCCAATTCTGTCCAATTCCAGCCAGGTGACTTTAGTGTGAGGCGATAGCCTGGTGGTGCTATCACTGGACTGTATCATTCAGAGAGCCAGCTAATGTTCTGGGGACCTTGGTTTGAATCCCACCATGGCAGAGAGCGGAACTTGAATTCACCAAAGGTATGGGATGAAGGGTCTAACGGTAACCATGGAAGTGTTGCTTATTGTCAGAAAAACCCATCTGGTTGATCAATATCCTTTAGGGAAGGAAACTGGCCTACACGTAACTCCAGACCCAGAGCAATGTAGTTGACTCTTAACTGCCCTCTGGGCAATTAGGGATGGACAATAAATGTTGTCCCAGCCAGTGACACCCTCATCCTGTGAATGAATTGGGAAAAAAGGGAAGAGGGCAGGCCTTGGAGAGGGTACTGGTTAAATGGGAAGAGGGGCTTCAGTTAAATGCAGAAGCTGGAAGAACTGGGATTCTTCTTAAAAACAGCGAAGGTCAAAGAGTGATTTTAATAAGAGTTATTCAAAATGTAAGTGTTTTGATCATGTGAAGAAGAAACAGGCTCGAGAGTAACTTTCAAAAGAAATTGGATCAATATGTGAAGGCGACATTGTGATAAATGGAGGAATAAGGGGTGAAGGAGTTTATTTTGGAGAGCTCTCCAAGCAAAGATGATAATGTGCAGAATAATCTACTTCCCTGATGTTAATGATTATTGTGAATGAGGACTTCGATAGTATTTTGTTGTGTTTGTTTCTTGTGGATTGAAGTTTGTAATTGGTGGTGTAATTGAAAAGAGAAAAAGTGGGCCGATAGACTGATTGATTGTTTTAGCTTCAGTTTCAGAACAAGTGTTAGATAATGTTTTCTATAAAATACAATAAACAGATCCTTTGAGCCCACTGCAGTTTTTTTGGAGGATACTCAATGTGGCGATGGGAAGCACAGTTATGCATCATTGAGCTGATTGAATTGAGCAATTGTATGGCTCCAAAGGACTGGCCATTATTTCACTTGTAATAATCTTCAAACTGGATTAACTGTATTTTTGTATTGTACTCTCTTAGGAAATGGCAGAATATTAAAGCAGGGCAATGAAATTGACTAAAATATTTATTTACAGATTGATGGAGGGATGAAGCATAAATTATTTGGCAAATACTATTGAATGCAAACAGAAACTCTACATGTAATTACTCGGATCAGAAATCCTGTTTACAAACCTCTGAGTTTTCTCAAGAACATTAAAGAAGGATCCTTATATGCGCATATTCCTGCACACTGTCTCAATCTCAATAATTATCTAATGCCCTCTTGAGTCCCTCAATTGAACCTGTCTCCACCACATTTACAGGCCGCGCATTCCAGACCCTAACTACCCGCCGGGTTAAAACTTTCTTTTTAACACCCCCTTTGTTTCTTTTGCAAATCACTTTAAATCTAAGCCACCCTTGTTGTTGTCCCTTTTATGAGTGGGAACAGTTTCTCCCTCTCTACTCTATCCAGTCAACTCATGATTTTGAAAACCTTGATCAAATCCCCTCTCAGCCGCCTTCTCTCCAAAGAGAACTATTCCAACTTATATCCATCCTCATCATTGACATTTCTCATTCATAGAACATAGAAGAGAACATAGAAAAGTACAGCACAGAACAGGCCCTTCGGTCTATGGTGTTGTGCCGAGGATTAATCCTAATGTAAAATAAAATAACCTAACCTATGCACCCCTCAATTCACTGCTGTCCATGTGCATGTCCAGCAGGCACTTAAATGTTCGTAATGACTCTGCTTCCACCACCACCACCGCTGGCAACGCATTCCATGCACTCACAATTCCTCCAGGATGTTATTCTCTGTTTTTACAACAGCATCTCTGAAGGAGACAGTAGTCCACATAAAAGAATGTACTGATGAGAGGATAAAGTTTCTTTTTAAAGAGTTGCTCATTTACAACCGATTCAAGGATGGGCAAACTTTAACAAAAGGGTATAATTATACAGGAAATAACAGCAGGAATACACCAGGCAGCTGCTTGATCCTGCTGCACCGTCTTTCAGAATGTGACTATCTTTCACCTCAACCTCATCTTCCTGGAACCATTCTTGGAAATTCCTTCTGAATTCTCTCCAATGCATTCACATCTTGCCTATAATGTGGTAACCTGAGCTGTGCACAATAATGATGTGATCTCATTGAAACCTAAGACTCTGGGAAAAGTTGACCAGGTAGAGCAGGGGAGACTGCTTCCTCTGGAATAGAATCGAAAGTCAGGGTCACGATCTCAGAATAAGAGGTCAGCCATTTTGGACTGACACCAAGATAATTGTGTTCACTCAATGTTCTGGATCTTTGGAATCCTGTACTCCAGAGATGAGGATACTCAGACTTTGAGTGTATTCAAGGCTGAGATCAACTAGTTAATGTTCTCCAGGACATCCAGGAAGTGTGGCAATCAGCTGGGAAGATGACGTTGAGGTGAAAGATAGTCACATTCAGAAAAAACGGTGCAGCAGGATCAAGCAGCTGCCTGGTGTATTCCTGCTGTTATTTCCTGTATAATTATATCCTTTTGTTAATGTTTGCCCATCCTTTAATCTGTTGAAAATGAGCAACTCTTTAAAAAAAACTTTATCCTCTCATCAGTACATTCTTTATATGGATTACTGTCTCCTTCAGAGATGCTGTTGTGAAAACAGAGAATAACATCCTGGAGGAGTACCTGAAAGATGATCAGGATCATCTGTTTGATGGGCCGTGTGTGGAGAAACCCTTAGAAAACAAAGAGCTTCCATTTGCACAGTATCCTTCTTGACTTCAGAGCACTTCAAGATGATTTCCAGCCAATTGAGTATTTGATAAAGTGTGGTCACAATTGTAACACAGTCTGCACAGCAAGCTCTCACAAACAGAAAAATGATGATATCCAGATAATCTGTTTATAGTGACATTTGACAAGGGCTAACCATTGACAAGACATAGAGGACTGTGATGCCAAACAGGAAGGAGACTGTGATAGATTTTGGTGGAGACTGGGATGTTGCTAAGAGAACTGCCCCTTTTATCTCTGAAATCTCCTCCAGCCCCCGACATCTCAAGATCTGAAAACTTCTCTCATTCTGGCTTCTCTTGGTAATCCAAGATAGAGGATGGGAAAAGATTATAGCTGTAAGAGCTGCTACGTTTTAAAGGTATTTTCAGTGTTGGAGCTGATTTCCTCAAATTCTAGGAGCAGTAATTAAGCAGTTGTGTTGTTTTGGAGCATTGGGAAAAAAGAGATCAAAATAACAGCATTTTATAAGGGAGAAAGAGAGACAGAATCGGGTTTCCACATCTGCAGTCCTTGATTTTACCCAGCAGTGGACCTACACAGCTGTCTGACCCAGCAGTGACCCTACACAGCTGTCTGACCCAGCAGTGACCCTACACAGCTGTCTGACCCAGCAGTGAACCTGCACAGCTGTCTGACCCAGCAGTGACCCTGCACAGCTGTCTGACCCAGCAGTGACCCTACACAACTGTCTGACCCAGCAGTGAACCTGCACAGCTGTCTGACCCAGCAGTGACCCTGCACAGCTGTCTGACCCAGCAGTGACCCTACACAGCTGTCTGACCCAGCAGTGACCCTACACAGCTGTCTGACCCAGCAGTGAACCTGCACAGCTGTCTGACCCAGCAGTGACCCTGCACAGCTGTCTGACCCAGCAGTGACCCTGCACAGCTGTCTGACCCAGCAGTGAACCTGCACAGCTGTCTGACCCAGCAGTGGACCTGCACAGCTGTCTGACCCAGCAGTGACCCTACACAACTGTCTGACCCAGCAGTGACCCTGCACAGCTGTCTGACCCAGCAGTGACCCTGCACAGCTGTCTGACCCAGCAGTGACCCTACACAGCTGTCTGACCCAGCAGTGATCGGGGGCTCTCTAGTCCAAAGCACAGACAGGCATTTCTACAGCCAATAGTGAGACAACAGAATGGTGTGTATCCTCCCTAGTGCCAGGATCAAGGATATCTCGGAGAGAATGCAGACTGTTCTCGAGGGGGAGAGGGACCAACAGGAGGTCACTGTCCACATTGGAACTAATAACATGGGAAGGGAAAAGGATGAGATTCTGAAGGGAGAATATAGAAAGTTAGGCAGGAATTTAAAAAGGAGGTCCTCGAGAGTAGTAATATCTGGATTACTCCCAGTGCTACGAGTGAGTGAGGGCAGGAATAGGAGGATAGAGCAGATGAATGCATGGCTGAGGAGCTGGTGTATGGGAGAAGGATTCACATTTTTGGATCATTGGAATTTCTTCTGGGGTAGAAGTGACCTGTACAAGAAGGATGGATTGCACCTAAATTGGAAGGGGATTAATATACTGGCAGGGAGATTGGCTGGAGTTGCTCGGGAGGAAGCTGTCCGTGTAGGTTGGGGGGCGTGGACTGGTGGTGGGGGGAGGTTTGGGGAACGAGTTTGTTAAATGTGTACAAGAAAATTTTCTGATTCAATATGTGTACATACCTACTAGAGAAGGTGCAAAACTTGACTTACTCTTGGGAAATAAGGCAGGGCAGGTGACCGAGGTGTCAGTGGGGGAGCACTTTGGGGCCAGCGACTATAATTCTAAAATAGAGATGGAAGTGGATATAAAAATTAAAGTTCAAAATTGGAGGAAGGCTAATTTTGATGATATTGGGCAAAAACTTTCAGTAGTTACTTGAGGACAGATGTTCACAAGTAAACAGACAGCTGGAAAGTGGGAAGCCTTCAAAAAAAGATAACGAGAGTCCAGAGACAGTATATTCCTGTCAGGGTGAAAGGAAAGGCTGGTAGGTATAGGGAATGCTGGATGACTAAAGAAATTGAGGTTTGGTTCAGAAAAAGAAGGAAGCATATGTCAGGTCTATACAGGAGAGATCGAGTGAATCGTTAGAAGAGTATAAAGGCAGTAGCAGTATACTTATGAGGGAAATCAGGAGGGCAAGAAGCGGCCATGAGCTGGTTAGGTGGCACAGTAGTTCAGTGGTTAGCACTGCTGCCTCACTGCACCAAGAACCCGGGATCGATTCCAGCCTCAGGTGACTGTGTGGAGTTTGCACATTCTCCCCAGGTGCTCAGTTCCCTCCCACAGTCCAAAGATGTGCAGGTTAGGGTGGATTGGCCATGGGAAATGCAGGGTCTGGGTGGGATGCTGTTCAGAGGGTCGGTGTGGATTTGTTGGGCCAAATGGCCTCTTGCTGCACTGTAGGGATTCTATGAAATAGAATTAAGGAGAATCCAAAGGGTTTTTACAAATACATTAAGGACAAAAGGGTAACTAGGGAGAGAATAGGGCCCCTCAAAGATCAGCAAGACAGCCTTTGTGTGGAGCCGCAGGAGATGTGGGAGATACTAAATGAATATTTTGCATCAGTGTTTACCATGGAGAAGGACGTGGAAGATATAAAAATTAGGGAAATAGATGGTGACATCTTGAAAGATGTCCATATTACAGAGGAGGAAGTGCTGGATGTCTTGAAACGGGTAAAGGTGGATAAATCCACAGGACCTGATTCAGGTGTACCCTAGAACTCTGTGGGAAGCTAGGGAAGTGATTGCTGGGCCTCTTGCTGAGATATTTGTATCATCGATAGTCACAGGTGAGGTGCCGGAAGACTGGAGGTTGGTAAACGTGGTGCCACTGTTTAAGAAGGGTAGCAAGGACAAGCCAGGGAACTATAGACTGGTGAGCCTGACCTCAGTGGTGGGCAAGTTGTTGGAGGGAATCCTGAGGGACAGGATGTACATGTATTTGGAAAGGCAAGGTCTGATTAGGGATAGTCAACATGGCTTTGTGCATGGGAAATCATGTCTCATAAACTTGATTGAGTTTTTTGAAGAAGTAACAAATAGGATTGAGGAGGGCAGAGCGGTAGATGTGATCTATATGGACTTCAGGGAGGCGTTTGACAAGGTTCCCCATGGGAGACTGTTTAGCAAGATTAGGTCACCTGGAATATAGGGAGAACTCTCCATTTGGATAAAGAACTGGCTCAAAGGTAGAAGACAGGGTGGTGGTAGAAGGTTGTTTTCCAGACTGGAGGCCTGTGACCAGTGGAGTGCCACATGGATCGGTGCTGGGCCCTCTACTTTTTGTCATTTACATAAATGATTTGGATGCGAGCATAAGAGGTACAGTTAGTAAGTTTGCAGATGACACTAAAATTGGTGATCTAGTGGGCAGTGTACAATGGGATCTTGATCAGATAGGCCAATGGGCTGAGGAGTGGCAGATGGAGTTTAATTTAGATAAATGTCAAGTGTTGCATTTTGGGAAAGCAAAGCTTAGCAGGACTTAATGGTAAGGTCCTCGGGAGTGTTGCTAAACAAAGAGACCTTGGAGTGCAGGTTCATAGCTCCTTGAAAGTGGAGTCGCAGGTAGGTCGGAGAGTGAAGAAGGCGTTTGGTATGCTTTCCTTTATTGGTCAGAGTATTGAGTACAGGGGTTGGGAGGTCATGTTGCAGCTGTACAGGACATTGGTTAGGCCACTATTGGAACACTATGCAATTCTGGTCTCCTTCCTATCGGAAAGATATTGTGAAACTTGAAAGGGTTCAGAAAAGATTTACAAGGATGTTGCCAGGGTTGGAGGATTTGAGCTACAGGGAGAGGCTGAACAGGCTGGGGCTGTTTACCCTGGAGCATCGGAGGCTGAGGGGTGACCTTATAGAGGTTTATAAAATCATGAGGGGCATGGATAGGGTAAATAGACAAGGTCATTTTGTCAGGTGGAGCCTAAAACTGTAGGGTATAGGTTTAAGGTGAGAGGGGAAAGATATAAAAGGGTCCGACGGGGCAACATTTTTCACTCAGAGGGTGGTGTGTGTATGGAATGAGCTGCCAGAGGAAGTGGTGGAGGCTGGTACAATTACAGCATTTAAAAGACATTTGGATGGGTATACGAATAGGAAGGGTTTGGAGGGATATTGGCTGGGTGCTGGCAAATGGGACTAGATTAATTTAGGATATCTGGCCTACATGGATGAGTTGGATCAAAGGGTTTGTTTCCGTGCTCTATGACTCTGTGACTCTCATGCATCCCAGATTCTAGTTGTCCCACCACCAGCCACTGCACCTTCAACCCACTTCTTTGTCCAGGCCTGATATAATCACTCCTCACACAGCACTGTGTCACACCAAGTGGCCCCTTCGGACTGATTAAAAATGCTGCATCAATATAAGTTGTTGTTTTGCTTTTTTTGTTTCCTTTTCAACAATTCCGACTGTGAGAGCTTTTCCCAGAGACAGACTCCGTACATGAGTGACCTTTACTCCATCTCTCCCCTTTCCATGTGCCTCCTTCTGGAGATAGTCCTTTTAGATAGCCTCGTTGTCTCAAATTGTTAATTTAATAAATTACATTGGGAGCTAAGTACACAATTAATTTGCAAGTTAGATTGAATTTTTATTAGTGCTGCCAGATTTATCTCCCAGTCTCTCAGCGTTAGGCTTTGGCATTCTGGAGTGAAAATGTTAAACTGTGGCTACAAACTGCTGGCAGATCAAAGGTGATTTTCTCAAATTGTTCTCCGAGTGAGACAACTGCAGCTTCCTCTTACAGTCATAGAATCATACAGCACAGTAACAGCCCTTTCGGTCCAACCAGTCCATGCCAACCACAATCCCAAACCAAACTAATCCCACCTGCCTGCTCCTGTTCCATATCTCTCCAAACCTTTCTTATTCATGAACTTATCCAAATGTTTTTTAAATGTTGTAATTGTACCCATCTCCTCTGGAAGTTCATTCCACACGTGTTTTAAACCGTGAGGTATGTCATTTGGAGCAAATTTGGAGGGAACAGTCATTTTTAGCTGTTTTGGCCTGGTCTACAAGATCACTGATTTTCACTAATCCTTCAGTTTCTACATTATTATTGCACACACTGGAATCTTGGAATTAACGTGGAAAATGCTCTTCAGGGCTGGCTCGTCAGTGGAGAAGGACAGAGTGTACAATTTCCACTCCCTGAGGCGTTGACAATATATTTTACTGATTCAAATAAACAAACCTATTGAATTAATCCGGGCAAAAGGCCAAAATGTAGATTCTTTCCATCGAAATAAACTCTTGTCACTAACTACTCCTTCCACAGGGGGCAATGGTGAGATGACTTCCTCACCATCCGGTGGGGAGAAGACTATTTTCATGTGCTTGTGTCTCATTGATGACCCTCCTCACCAGGTTTAATTCGCCCCTTCCATTTACCCCTTGATGCTAAACAGAGCTTTCAGAAATGTGACAGCATTAACTGGAGGGGGGGTGGGGGGAAGGAGGGGGGATTGTTCCTCAGCCTCTGGCCTGGGGGACTCCATGGCTTTCATTATCCGAGCTGAGGCTCCACAATGCTCCGAGTGGGATTGAATAAGGAATCAGCCAATTGAAGCTTGGAGCAGGATCGACGGGCCAAATGGTCTCATTCTACTGCTAGCTCTTGTGTATTACAGAAGGCAGAGTCACCCTCACCTCCATCTATTGTGAAGGAAATGTGGAACCCAATGGAAATATGAAGACTGGATTGTGCTAAGGCTTTTAAAATTCTGTCATTGCCTCAAACATTTTGAACTGAGAAGAGATTTAAATTCAATCCATCATTGACATATTATCTAGTGATTAAATTATGTGCATCACCATAACTTGCCAAACATTGAAGGTTTAATATCAGTGGAAGCGATTCACTTGCTTCATTCTCAAAGTTAGTGTTTAAAAATGGAACAGAAACTATTTGGTGTCAGTTTCCTAAGTGAGGCAGTTTAATTTATCTCGGTAATCTTCATTGACCGAGACACAAATGTTTGAATCAATAAATTTTAATCAGTCAAGATGTCTGTGAATGCAGGAAAAGATTGTGATGTTATCCAGGAATTGAAATACAGTCGATGCAGGATCCGGGCTCACTCAGAGCAGTTTCCATCGTCATTGGCTATCTGTGCTTTCTCTTTCCATCTGTCTGGAGTGATTCTGAGGTTGGGTTCATGCCATAATCACAGTCTCTACTGATTGTTGTTCATCTGTTTATGTGAACAAGCAACAAGAGGAGGCCACTCGGCCCTTGGAGCCTGCTTCCCCACTCAGTAAGGTCATGGCTGACCTGACGTTCACCTCATCTCTATATTCCTGTACATCCCCCCGATAACCTTTCATCCCCTTGGTCATCGAGAATATGTTGTGGTGGAATATTTTGTGTCTGTCAAAGGTTTATATGGATGAAAGGTCAGAGGGTTAAACATAATCGAGGCAGTTGTTTAGAAAAAGGGACACAAAACCTTGGATTTATTTATGGCTCAGATCAAAGATCTGATTGTCTGTCTATTTGTTCAGGATGTGAAGGTGCTGGTGTTGGACTGAAGTGGACAGAGTCAGGAGTCACACGAGGCCAGGTTATAGTCCAACAGGTTTATTTGAAAACACTAGATTTGGAGCGCAGCTCCTTCGTCACCTGATGAAGGAACAGAACTCCGATAGCTTGCAACTTCAAATAAATAATATATTTGTTCAGGAATTGAGGATATCGCTGGCTGGACTGACTACAGTTAGTTGCCCTGGAGAAAGTGTGGTTTGGTTTGTGATGGATCTCAATCACAGTCACTGCAGTGTCACCTCTCTCTGTTTAGATCAGGGGCTCTGGAGGTCTGACTGATCGAGAGTGATCCAGGAAAGCCAGTCAAAAACCCTAAGCAGAAGAGGATCTTATAGTTAATTGCACGACCCAATCAGGTCTGAGTTATACTGCTGTGGCAGACTTGGGTCCACATCTTCTAGTCACAGTTTCAAGGGGTTGTCCAGTGAAGCTCAAATCCAGGGGCATTCCCTGCTGAGCTGCTGTGGTCCAGCCCAGAATTCCACACAGCCAGCAGCAGAGGGGCTCTGCCCCCAGCTTATCACAACAGTCCCTGCTGTTACCCAGGAGTTAAAGTCCCTGAGTGCACTTTCACTGAGAGAAGGTGAGTGGAGGCTGAGGGATGAGAGGTTTATAAAATCATTCGGGGCATGGGAAGGGTGAATAGACAAAGTCTTTTCCCTGGGGTGGGAAAGTCCAAAACTAGAGGGCATAGGTTTAAGGTGAGAGAGGAAAGATTTAAAAGGGATCTTAAAGGACAACTTTTTCATGGAGAGAGATACATGTATGGAGCGAGTTACCAGAAAAAGTGGTGGAGACTGGTCCAATTACAACACTGAAAAGGCATCTGGATGGGTATATGAGTAGGAAGGGTTTAGAAGGATATGGGCCAAGTGCTGGCAAATGGGACTGGATTAATTTCAGATTTCTGGTCAATGTGGACAAGTTGGTCTGAAGGGTCTGTTCTCGTGCTGTCTAACTCCATGACTCCATGAGTGTACAAGATTTCTTAAACATGCAAAAGCCAAAATTGCAAAACTGCAAAACCAAAAATCACTGTGTGAAGAGTCGTACTGCACTCAAAGCATTAACTCTTTTTCTCTCTGCACAGATGCTGCCAGACCCACCGAGTTTCTCAACAATTTTGGTTTTTGTTTCAGATCTCCAACGGCTGCAGTTCGTTGTTTAGTTTTTGAGTACGATTTTGAGTGCTATTTTGAAAGGCAGTCAGGAATGGAAGTCTACTGTTCTTAGCTGCACTGGTCGACATGTGAATCCAGACCCACAGCAATGGAGTTATCTCTTAACTGCCCTCTGAAATTATTTTTTTTAGATTAGATTACAATGTGGAAACAGGCCCTTCGGCCCAACAAGTCCACACGACCCGACGAAGCAAAACCCACCCCATACCCCTACATTTACCCCTTACGGGCAATTTAGTATGGCCAATTCACCTGACCCTGCACATCTTTTGACTGTGGGAGGAAACCGGAGCACCCGGAGGAAACCCATGCAGACACGGGGAGAATGTGCAAACTCCACACAGTCAGTCGCCTGAGGCGGGAATTGAACCCGGGTCTCTGGCGCTGTGAGGCAGCAGTGCTAACCACTGTGCCACCGTGCCGCCCACACGGCCCAGGGCGTCACACAGTTCAAAGGCAATGGGTGATGGACAATAAATGTCTGTCCAGTCAGGAAACCCCATCCTCACCCCCTATCCTGGAAAAGGTTATAAGTGATAGGATTTATTATCATCGAGAGAGGAATATGTTGAGTAGGGATAGTCAACATGGTTTTGTGAAGGGTAGGTCGTTCCTTATTGAGTTCTTTGAGAAGGTGACCAAACAGGTTGATGAGGGTAAATCAGTTGATGTGGTGTATCTGGATTTCAGTAAAGCATTTGATAAGGTTCCCCACAAGAAGCTATTGCACAAAATAGGGAAGCAAGGGATTGAGGGGGATTTAGCGGTTTGGCTCAGAAATTGGCGAGCTGAAAGAAGACAGAAGGTGGTGGTTGATGGGAAATGTTCATCCTGGAGTTCAGTTAATAGTGGGGTACCACAAGGATCTGTTTTAGGGCCACTGCTGTTTGTCATTTTTAAAGAGGGCATAGAAGGAAGGGCTAATGAATTTGCAGATGACACTAAGGTTGGTGGAGTTGTGGACAGTGCAGAAGGATGTTGCAGGTTACAGAGGGACATAGATAAGCTGCAGAGCTGGGCTGAGAGGTGGTAAAAGTCTGAGGTGATTCACTTTGGATGGAGCAACAGGAATGCAGAGTACTGGGCTAATGGTAAGATTTTTGGTAGTATAAATAAGCAGAGAGATCTCGGTGTCCATGTACATAGATCCCTGAAAGTTGCCACCCAGGTTGATAGGGTTGTTAAGAAGACATACGGTGTGTTCGCTTTTATTGGTAGAGGGATTGAGTTTTGGAACCATGAGGTCATGCTGCAGCTGTACAAAACTCTGGTGCAGCTGCACTTGGAATATTGTGCACAGTTCTGGTCACCACATTATCAGAAGGATGTGGAAGCTTTGGAAACAGTTTGCAGGGGGTTTACTAGGATGTTGCTTCTGATATGGAGGGAAGGTCTTACGAGGAAAGTTTGAGTTGAGGCTTTTTTTATTAGAGAGAAGAAGGTTGAGAGGTGACTTGATTGAGACATATAAGATAATCAGAGGGTTAGATAGGGTGGACAGTGAGAGCCTTTTTCCTCAGATGGTGATGGCTTGCATGAGGGGACAAAGCTTTAAATTGGGGTGTGATAGATTTAGGACAGGTGTCAGAGGTAGTTTCTTTACTCAGTAGCAGGGGCATGAAACACACTGCCTGCAACAGTAGTAGACTCACCAACTTTAAGGGCATTTAAATGGTCATTGGATAAACATATGGACGATAATGGAACAGTGTAGGATAGATGGGCTTCAGGTTGGTTCCACAGGTCAACGCAACATCGAGGGCCGAATGACCTGGACTGCACTGTGATTATCTATGTTCCATGTTCTGAGGTGTTTGGTGGATTGGACTGGCTGAGTGTCAGGAGGCAGACAGCACAGATTGGTTTGAGAATTGCTGAGGAACTGGGACATTCTGCAGGTTTGTAATTTGATGGATGTACCCCCATGTTGAAGTATTATTGGATATACCTGCCTAGTGAAGTAGTTGAGGCTTCCTCACTGAATGTTTTTAAAGCTAAGATAGGTAATTTTTTGAATTAAGGGAAACGGTGAGCGGGCGGGTAAGTGGAGCTGAGGCCACAAGAAGGTCAGCCATGATCTTCTTGAATGTTGGAGCAGGTCTGATGGGCTACTCCTGCTCCTAGTTCCTACTTTCTTATAATTTCATGATCTTTACATTGTAGGTAACGTATCCCTGGTTTTCAACATTTACTCACAGCAGTATCACCACCTGTTTGTGGGATCTTGCTGTGCAACAGTTGGTGGCTATATTTCCAACATCACAAGAAAGGCCACACTTCATTGGCTATAAAGCCAAGGGGATGTCCTGAGGTTGTAGAAGCAGCTATATAAATGCAAGTCTTCCTGTTACCAGTGCAGCTATTCCCAGTGTTTCTATATTCTCCTCCAGACACAAAGACAAATATTTGGTGTCTCTTCTGTTGCCATATCAACGTAGCCAGCTTTTAAGGAGGTGTATATTTACCCAGCACAGCCGGGCTGTATCTCTGCTTCGTTTATACCTTCATGGTGCTGAGGTGTTAGCACTTTGCTGAGATTCCTGCAGCTTCAGTTAATTACTCTCACTTTGCTACAGATTGCATTATGGTAAATGGCTCATCAAATACTTAAAAGTAAAGGTGTGTTCTGTGAAAGGTATTCCTAAGAAAACATTTAATTATTTCCATTCTGGAGCTGGGCTTGACACAGATACTGGGGAATCTCGAACACACAGGGGCAGTCTGAGGACAGCGTCGGAGGCTGAGGGGTGACCCTTTAGAGGTTTATAAAATCAGGAGGGGCACAGACAGGGTAAATGGCAGGTGTCTTTTCCCTAGGATGGGGTATTTCAAGATTTCAAGGAGGGCACATGTTTAAGATGAGAGGAGAAAGATTTTAAAAAAGACATGAAGGGCAATTTTTTTTACATAAGGAGTATTCCTGTGTGGAATGAACTTCCAGAGGAAGTGGTGGATGTGATTACAGTTACTTGACATTTAAAAGATATTTGAATAAGTTCATGAATAAGAATGTGTGGAGGGATATTGTCCAGGAGCAGACAGGTGGGACTAGTTTAGTTTGGGATTATGGTCAGTATGGACTGGTTGGACCAAAGGGTCTGTTTCTATGCTGGATGATTCTATAACTGCATGGCAAGCCATCCCAAAGAGTTGTGGATCATTCACGGAATCAAGGATGACAGGGAAAAGGCAGAAATGTGGATGTGAGGAATGTCAGGTCAGTCACAATCCCATTGAATGGCAAAGCAGGCTCGAGGGGCCAAATGGCCTCTGCTGTTCCTATTTCCAACGGCCTTCTGGTGTGCAATGAAGGAGACAGTGTGAGATTGGGACTTGTGAAGCTGTATTAGATATATGATCCGACACCCCTCCCCCAAGTCCCTCCTCCCTACCTTTTATCTTAGCCTGCTGGACAAACTTTCCTCATTCCTGAAGAAGGGCTTATGCCCGAAACGTCGATTCTCCTGTTCCCTGGATGCTGCCTGACCTGCTGCGCTTTTCCAGCAACACATTTTCAGCTTAGATATATGATGGTCTATTTTCTGAGAAACCCTTCCTCAGTTTGTGCTGGCTAATATTGATTCCTGACTAACATGGTGGAAACTTGGCCAGCACTGCACTCTGAGACTCTCCTGGACAGGGTGTCAGGGTGAGTTGTTAGGCTGAGAGCCAATCAGCCAAACAATAGGAAAACCACGACAAATATTCTTCAAGGAATTCTCCTTTGATGTCCTGACCAATGTTCAGCCAACACCTAAAAACAGATATTAAAACAAAATCTGGAACATAAACAGAAAGTGCAGGAGAAACCCAGCAGGTCTGGCAGCCTCTGCACAGAGAGAAACCGAGTTAATGTTTTGAGTGAGTGCTCCTTCATCAGAACTGTCAAACAGCCAGGGCAGGGCGGTGTGTGTGTTGTTAGTGGGGATGATGTGAGGAGTGGGAGAGAATAGAATGTGTAGAGATGGTGTGTGAGAGAGAGAGAGAGAGAGAGAGAGCGGGAGAGAAAGGGATAGGCAAACAAAGAGATTGCTGATTCTTAGAGGGAGATGTACAGCATGGAAACAGACCCTTCAGTCCAACCCGTCCATGCTGACCAGATGTCCCAACCCAATCTAGTCCCACCGGCCCATATCCCTCCAAACCCTTCCTATTCATACACCCATCCAAATGCCTTTTAAATGCTGTAATTGTACCAGCCTCCACCACTTCCTCTGGCAGCTCATTCCATACACATACCACCCTCTGCATGAAAAAGTTGCTCCTTAGGTCCCTTTTATATCTTTCCCCTTTCACACTAACTGAATGCCCTCTAATTCTGGACTGCCCCCACTCCAGGGAAAAGACCTTGTCTATTTACCCTATCCATGCCCCTCATAATTTTGTAAACCTCTATAAGGTCACCCCTCAGCCTCCGACGCTCCAGAGAAAACAGCCCCAGCCTCTCCCTATAGCTCAAATTCTCCAATCCTGGCAACATCCTTGTAAATCTTTTATAAACGCTTTCAAGTTTCACAACATCTTTCCGATAGGAAGGAGACCAGAATTGCACACAATATTCCAACAGTGGCCTAACCAATGTCCTGTACAGCTGCAACATGACCTCCCAACTCCTGTACTCAATACTCTGACCAATAAAGGAAAGCATACAAAACGCCTTCTTCACTATCCTATCTACCTGCGACTCCATTTTCAAGGAGTTATGAACCTGCACTCCAAGTCTCTTTGTTCAGCAACACTCCCTAGGACCTTACCATTAAGTGTATAAGTCCTGCTAAGATTTGCTTTCCCAAAATGCAGCACCTCGCATTTATCTGAATTAAACTCCATCTGCCACTTCTCAGCCCATTGGCCCATCTGGTCCAGATCCTGTTGTAATCTGAGGTAACCTTCTTCGCTGTCCACTACACCTCCAATTTTGGTGTCATCTGCAAACTTACTTAACTGTACCTCTTATGCTCGCATCCAAATCATTTATGTAAATGACAAAAAGTAGAGGATCCAGCACCGATCCTTGTGGCACTCCACTGGGCACAGCCCTCCAGCCTGAAAAACAACCCTCCACCACTACACTCTGTCTTCTACCTTTGAGCCAGTTCTTATCCAAATGGCTAGTTCTCCCTCATTCCATGAGATCTAACCTTGCTCATCAGTCTCCCATGGGGAACCTTGTTGAACGCCTTACTGAAGTCCATATAGATCACATCCACCACTCTGCCCTCATCAATCCTCTTTGTCACTTTTTCAAAAAACTCCATCAAGTTTGTGAGACATGATTTCCCACGCACAAAGCCATGATGACTATCCCTAATCAGTTCTTGCCTTTCCAAATACATGTAAATCCTGTCCCTCAGGATTCCCTCCAATAACTTGCCCACCTCTGACGTCAGGCTCACCGGTTTATAGTTCCCTGGCTTGACCTTATCATCTTAGCCAATGTCTAGCCTTCTGGCACCTTGCCTGTGACTATTGATACAAATATCTCCGCAAGAGGCCCAGCAGTCACTTCTCTAGCTTCCCATAGAGTTCTTGGGTACACCTGATCTGGTCCTGGGGATTTATCCACCTTTACCCGTTTCAAGACATCCTTCACTTCCTCCTCTGTAACATGGACATTTTTCAAGATGGCTCCATCTATTTCACTACAGTCTATATCCTTTACCACAGTAAATACTGATGCAAAATACTCGTGTAGTATCTCCCCCATCTCCTGCGACTCCAACAAAGGCTGCCTTGCTGATGAGGGGCCCTATTGTCTCCCTAGTTACCCTTTTGTCCTTAATGTATTTGTAAAAACCTTTTGGATTCTCCTTAACTCTATTTGCCAAAGCTATCTCATGTCCCCTTTTTGCCCTCCTGATTTCCGTCTTAAGTACACTCCTACTGCCTTTATACTCTTCTAAGGATTCACTTGATCTATCCCGTCTATACCTTCCTTCTTATTCTTAACCAAACCCTCTCCGTGATAAGCCCAGAGCGAGAATTGCTGGGAGGCTGCCAAACCAGATAATCCAGTCATCATGACACTGCTGCGTGTCGCAGCTTGCTGCATACAGATTGGTTATCTTGTTTCCTACAAATACAACCAATGACTAAACCTGAAAACAAAACGTAATTGGCTGTGAATTGCTTTCAGATGTTCTGAGTTTGTAAAGGTGCCATAGAGATGCACATCCTTCTCTTTTAACGTGAGTTGGACCATTCTAGATTTGTTTACATACATCCTGCAAACTGCTGCGTTTTACAGCATCAGTGACCATTTCAAAACTGTCTCCATGTCTTGGTTCTGTCACTGACTCTCACACACACACAGCACTGTAGATCGGGATGCGGACTGGGATTCACTTAGTGTTAGAAAATTCGATGGAGCAGAATTTGTAAGGAGCATCCAGGAGGGTTTTCGAAAGCAATATGTAAGTAGTCCAATTCAGGAAGGAGCCATACTGGACCTGGTGTTAGGAAATGAGCCCGGCCAGTGGTTGAAGTTTCAGTGGGGGATTACTGTGGGAATAGTGATCACAATTCCTTAAGTTTTAGAATACTCATGGACAAAGATGAGAGTGGTCCTAAAGGAAGAGCGCTAAATTGGGCGAAGGCCATCAGTACCAAAATTCGGCGGGAGCTGGGGAATGTAGATTGGGAGCAGCTATTTGAAGGGAAATCCACATTTGATATGTGGGAGGCTTTTAAAGAGAGGTTGGTTAGAGTTCAGGAGAGATGTGTTCCTGTGAAAATTAGATTAGATTACATTAGATTACATTACAGGTGGAAACAGGCCCTTCGGCCCAACAAGTCCACACCGACCCGCCGAAGCGAAACCCACCCATACCCTTACATTTACCCCTCACCTAACACTACGGGCAATTTAGTATGGCCAATTCACCTGACCCTGCACATCTTTGGACTGTGGGAGGAAACCAGAGCACCCGGAGGAAACCCACGCAGACACGGGGAGAACGTGCAAACTCCACACAGTCAGTCGCCTGAGGCGGGAACTGAACCCGGGTCTCTGGTGCTGTGAGGCAGCAGTGCTAACCACTGTGCCACCGTGCCACCCTTAAAATGAAGGATAGAAATAGCAAGATTAGGGAACCATGGTTGACAGGTGAAATTCTGAGACTAGCTAAGAGGAAAAAGAATACGTAAATAAGGTCTAAGCAACTGAGGTCAGATGAGGCTTTGGAAGAATATCGGGAATATTCTTCCAATCTGAAACAAGGAATTAAGAGGGCTAAAACAGGTCATGAGATATCCTTCACGAGCAGGGTTAAGGAAAACTCCAAAGCCTTTTATTCGTATATTGGACCAAGAGAGTAAGTAGGGAAAGGGTTGGCCCACTCAAGGACAAAGGAGAAAAGATATGAATGGAGTCAGAGAAAATGGGCGAGATTCTTAATGAGTACTTTGTATCGGTATTCACAGAGTAGAGGGAGATGGCAGATGTTGAGGATAGATCTTCGATCACTCTAGGTCAAGTCGGCATAAGGACGGAGGAAGTGTTGGGTATTCTAAAAGGCATTAACGTGGACAAGTCCCCAGGTCCAGATGGGATCTATCCCAGGTTACTGAGGGACGCGAGAGAGGAAATAGCTGGGGTCTTAACAGATATCTTTGCAGCATCCTTGAAAATAGAGTGTTCGGAGGGGGTCTCAGAGGACTGGATAATTGCTAATGTTGTCCCCTTGTTTAAGAAAAGTAGCAGGGATAATCCAGGTAATTACAGACCTGTGAGCTTGACGTCAGTGGTAGGGAAGCTACTGGCGAATATAGAACATAGAACATAGAACAGTACAGCACAGAACAGGCCCTTCAGCCCACGATGTTGTGCTGACACTGATCCTCATGTATGCACCCTCAAATTTCTGTGACCATATGTATGTCCAATAGTCTCTTAAATGTCCCCAATGACCTTGCTTCCACAACTGCTGCTGGCAACGCATTCCATGCTCTCACAACTCTCTGTGTAAAGAACCCGCCTCTGATATCCCCTCTATACTTTCCTCCAACCAGCTTAAAACTATGACCCCTCGTGTTAGTCATTTCTGCCCTGGGAAATAGTCTCTGGCTATCGACTCTATCTATGCCTCTCATTATCTTGTATACCTCAATTAGGTCCCCTCTCCTCCTCCTTTTCTCCAACGCAAAAAGTCCAAGCTCAGTCAACCTCTCTTCATAAGATAAGCCCTCCAGTCCAGACAGCATCCTGGTAAACCTCCTCTGAACCCTCTCCAAAGCATCCACATCTTTCCTATAATAGGGCGACCAGAACTGGACACAGTATTCCAAGTGCGGTCTAACCAAAGTTTTATAGAGCTGCAACAAGATCTCACGACTCTTAAACTCAATCCCCCTATTAATAAAAGCCAAAACACCATATGCTTTCTTAACAACCCTGTCCACTTGGGTGGCCATTTTAAGGGATCTATGTACCTGCACACCAAGATCCCTCTATTCCTCCACATTGCCAAGAATCCTATCCTTAATCCTGTATTCAGCTTTCATATTCGACCTTCCAAAATGCATCACCTCGCATTAATGCAGGTTGAACTCCATCTGCCACCTCTCAGCCCATCTCTGCATCCTGTCAATGTCCCGCTGCAGCCTACAACAGCCCTCCATACTGTCAACAACACCTCCAACCTTTGTGTCGTCTGCAAACTTGCTGGCCCATCCTTCAATCTCCTCATCCAAGTCATTAATAAAAATTACAAACAGTAGAGGCCCAAGGACAGAGCCCTGTGGAACACCACTCACCACTGACTTCCAGGCAGAATATTTTCCTTCTACTACCACTTGCTGTCTTCTGTTGGCCAGCCAATTCTGTATCCAGACAGCTAAGTTCCCCTATATCCCATTCCTCCTGACCTTCTGAATGAGCCGACCATGGGGAACCTTATCAAATACTAAAGGATAGGATATATACCCATTTGGAAGGAAATGGGCTGATCAGTGATAGGCAGCATGGTTTTGTGCAGGGAAGGTCATATCTTACAAACCTAATAGAATTCTTCAAATTCTTCAAAGAGATTACAAAGTTGATTGATGAGGGAAGGGATTTAGATGTCATATACATCGACTTTAGTAAGGCGT
Organism: Chiloscyllium plagiosum; assembly: GCF_037043375.1. Taxonomy (NCBI): domain Eukaryota; kingdom Metazoa; phylum Chordata; class Chondrichthyes; order Orectolobiformes; family Hemiscylliidae; genus Chiloscyllium; species Chiloscyllium plagiosum. The sequence continues at coordinate 1,651,083 of NW_028270157.1, forward strand.
TTGATAAGGTTCCCCATGGTAGGCAGATGATGAAGATGAAGTCGCAAGGGGTCCAGGGTGTTCTAGCTAGATGGGCAGAGAACTGGTTGAGTAGCAGAAGACAGAGAGTAATAGTAGAAGGGAGCTTCTCAAAATGGAGACCAGTGACTAGTGGTGTCCTACAGGGATCTGTGCTGGGACCACTGTTGTCTGCAATATACATAAATGATTTGGAGGAAGGTATAGGTCGCCTCATTAGCAAGTTTGCAGAAGACACTAAAGATTGGTGGAGTAGCAGATAGTGAAGGGGACTGTCAGAGAATGCAGCAGAATATAGATTGATTGGAGAGTTGGGCAGAGAAATGGCAGATGGAGTGCAATCCAGACAATTCTGAGGTGATGCATTTTGGAAGATACAATTCCAGAGTGAACTATACAGTAAATGGAAAATCCCTGGGGAAAATTGATGTACAGAGAGATCTGGGTGTTCAGGTCCATTGTTCCCTGAAGGTGGCAACGCAGGTCAGTAGAGTGGTCAAGAAGGCATACGACATACTTTCTTTCATCGAACGGGCTACAAGAGTTGGCAAGTCATGTTACAGGTGTATTAGACTTTGGTTTGGCCACATTTGGGATACTGCGTACAGTTCTGTTGCTACATCACCAAATGGATGTGGATGCTTTGGAGATGGTGCACAGGAGGTTCACCAAGATGTTGCTGGTATGGAGCTTGCTAGCTATGAAGAGAGGTTGAGTAGATTAGGATTATTTTCATTGGAAAGAAGGAGGCTGAGGGGGAACCTGATTGAGGCCTACAAAATCATGAGGGGTGTATACAGGGTGGATAGCAAGAAACTTTTTCCCAGAGTGGGGAACTCAATTACGAGGGGTCATGAGTTCAAAGTGAGAAGGGAAAAGTTTAGGGTAGAGATATGTGGAAAGTTCTTTATGCAGAGGGTGATGGGTGCCTGGAATGCATTGCCAGATGAGGTGGTAGGGGTGGGAAAGATAGTGTCATTTAAGATGTATCTAGACAGATACATGAATAGGCAGGGAGCAGAGGGATATAGATCCTTAGAAAATAGATGGCAAGTTTAGATAGAGGATCGACACAGGCTTGGAGGGCCGAAGGGCCTGTTCCTGTGCTGTAATGTTCTTTGCTCTTTGTATAACCCCATGGTCATGTCTCTGTGAGTAACTGGCTCATCGAGAAGCATCTGTCAGTGTCACTGTTTGATGACATGGAATGTGCAAAGCCCTGAGTTTGGGAGGATCTAAAATTGTTTGAGCAGAAATATGTTCCAATCACAATTCATTGCACCACTTTCAGAACCAACCCCTCTCCTGCACTTGTTCCCCAAGGCTGCTCAGCTTCTTTCATGTTTTTTGGGGTCTTTTAGGATTAACTTTCCAAAGTGGACCTCCCAAGTTCAACAAGTTTGAGATTCCAGGATTTCTGCATGAACAGAGGGAGCACTGGGAAAGGGCACACATACTCTCCTCAATTTTCAATATCTGTCCCCAGTCTTTAGGATCCCAAATTGGTAAGTCATCTCTATATTGGTTCTCCAGGAGTACAATTACAGTGTTCAGCTCAACCCAGACTCAGAAACGTTCAGTGAAAATAGAATTATTTGGAATTTACAGCACAGATACAGGCTATTCGGCCCAACAGATGTTAATGCTCCAAGGGTTCACCTCATCCCTTCTTGGCTAACCAGTACGAGGATATAATTGACAGCTGGAAACTATGGGGCTTAATGGAGGAAGAGACCAGTGAGGAGTCAACACCATAGATTCAGAATTTCATGGAATCATAGAATCCCCATAGTGTGGAAACAGTCCATTTTCGCCCAACAAGCCATCACTGACCCTCCGAAGAGTATCCCTCCCAGACCCATTCCCCTACCCATATTATTTTACATTGCCCCTGACTAATGCACCTAAGCTACACATTCGTGAACACTATGGAACAAATTCCCATGGCTAATCCACCCTGACCTGCACATCTTTGGACTGTGGGAGGAAACTGGAGCACCTGGAGGAAACCCACACAGACACAGGAAGAATGTGCAAACTCCACACAGATAGTCAAGGCTGGAATCAAACCCAGGTCCCTGGCGCTGTGAGGCAGCAGCGCTACACGTTCAATTAGCCCAAGGTTTTAGCTGAAGAAAGTGTGGGTTCATCTGAGACTGGGGTTCAGCTGAATCCATTTTAAAATTTTATAGATCACAGTAATCCAATACATTTGACGTTGGTGCTTGTGAAATCTGAACTGTCACATCACGTTTTCATTTGAAAAATATTAACAATGGTGAAGTTCAGGGAGCATCATTACATGATGACCTCGAACTCCATGCAGAATGTGAGAGATATTCAAATCAGCCAGCTGTCCAGAATCAGCTACCTGTCTGACAAATGATTCATTAACGTTCCGTCGATTTCTGTTCCACTCGAACAGGAATGCACACACCTCCACCACATGAAATCATTCCAATATCCTCGCTTCTAATTGACTCAAATATATTTTATCATCCCATCACCTTGTGTTAAACTACTGAGCAAATCTCTGAGGACATTCTGTGGTGTGTGATGGAGGTATTGTTTGTTGTGTAACCTAACAATAGCAGGTTTAACAATGTGCTGGAGAATCAGGCCTGAGTATTCAGGTCAGTGAGCACCTGTGGAGAGAAAAAACCAAGTGGGCTGGGTCAGATGTTCACCGCGTTAGGGGGACTGCACAAGCCTTTATATATTTTTTTTCTGTTACCAAGTCACTCTTTATTTCCATGTGGATAGTCTTTGACACTGATCCAGCTCCCTCAGAGCCAGCTCTCAGAACAGACAGAATGCTGGCACTCCTATTCTTTTTTTTCCTTTTTCAAGGTGTACGAATCTTTATTCAATTTCCACCACTAGGAAGAAAGGAAACACCCGAGTGGCCAGTGACAACCCGTTATATTCAGAGAGTGGATCCAGGTGCCGAGATTCTGCTGCCATTTCTGATGTAGTTTGCTTTGGCTACCAGAGTGAAGAGGCCGGGGAAAGGGGATGGTTTAGGGGGAAGTGCATGTGATTCAGGTATGTGGGAATCCAGCTGAACTCTGTACTGAGCACAAACAGGGTTCATTTTGACTATTACATGGATCTTAACAAAACCTCCCTATTTTTATACTCCATTCCCTTTGAGATAAAGTTCATCATTCCATTGATGTGGGTTATGTACGGTTGCTTTTAGAAGTGGTTAACTAATTGAATGTGCAGGGAAAGTACCAAGGCCATGGTGAGTGAGGACTAGAGGTCCTAATAGACAATAGGCAATAGGTGCAGGAGTAGGCCATTCTGCCCTTCGAGCCTGCACCACCATTCATTATGATCATAGCTGATCATCCTTAATCAATATCCTGTTCCTGCCTTATCTCCATAACCCTTGATTCCACTATCCTTGAGAGCTCTATCCAACTCTTTGTTAAATGAATCCAGAGACTGGGCCTCCACTGCCCTCTGGGGCAGAGCATTCCACACAGCCATCACTCTCTAGATGAAGAAGTTTCTCCTTATCTCTGTCCTAAATGGTCTACCCTGTATTTTTAAGCTGTGTCCTCTGGTTCGGCACTCACCCATCAGCAGAAACATGTTTCCTGCCTCCAGAGTGTCCAATCCTTTAATAATCTTATACGTCTCAATCAGATCCCCTCTCAGCCTTCTAAACTCAAGGGTATACAAGCCCAGTCGCTCCAGTCTTTCAGTGTAAGGTAATCCCGCCATTCCAGGAATTGACCTCGTGAACAATGCTGCACTCCCTCAATAGCCAGAATAAATAGCTTCTAGAACAACATAAACCATATCCCAGAGAACTAGCCTGCCTAATTGTCTGTCTAGGATCTACTTCCAGGTGGCTATTCCCCATTTGCCCCCATCCCCCCACACACAGAAACCCCCACCAACATCCCCCATCTCCCCCGCAGCGCCCCACCCCTCGCCACCACTGGACTGAGTCAGACTTTAACCTGAGGTCAGGTTGATGAATCAGGCAATTTCAAACCATCTCCGTGGGAAATTGAATTCAATATCTCCGATTGACAAGGTTCTGCCTGGTTTTCCCATTTTATTTCAGATTTCCAGCGTCTACACTATTCTATATTTTGTTGTCAGACAAATAGCTGCAATAATGTTAGGGATAGGGATAGGGATTGGGTTAGGGTTAGGGTTACGGTTCAGGTTTGGGATTAGGTTAGAGTTAGGGTTAGAGTTAGGGTTATGATTAAGATTTAAATTAAGGTTATGGTGCGGGTTAGGGGTTATGATTAATGTTTGGGATTGTTGGGTTATGATTAGAATTATGATTAGGATTTGAGTTCGAGGTTAGAACATAGAACATAGAACATTACAGCGCAGTACAGGCCCTTCGGCCCTCGATGTTGCGCCGACCTGTCATATCAATCTGAAGCCCATCTAACCTACACTATTCTATGTACATCCATATGCTTGTCCAATGACGACTTAAATGTACTTAAACTTGGCGAATCTACTACCATTGCAGGCAAAGCATTCCATACCCTTACTACTCTCTGCGTGAAGAAACTACCTCTGACATCTGTCCTGTATCTATCACCCCTCAATTTAAAGCTATGCCCCCTCGTGCTCACCGTCACCATACTTGGAAAAAGGCTCTCCCTGTCCACCTTATCTAACCCTCTGATTATCTTGTATATCTCTATTAAGTCTCTATAGAGACACAACAGGTTGTGTGCGGTTTAGGGGTTATGGTTAATGTTCAGGATTGGTTTAGGGTAATGATTAGGATTTTGGGTGCGGGTGAGGGGTTATGGTTAGGGTTCAGGATTGGTTTAGGTTTAGGGTTAGGCATTGGTCAATGATTTATGCTGAACGCCATTTTGACACATTTGGATGAGCTCGGGGTCATAACCCTGAAATGGATTGTGTTAATAACTGTGGGGCTGAGTGAATTGTGTTAGTAACTGTGGGGCTGAGTGAATTGTGTTAATAATTGTGAGGCTGAATGAATTGTGTTAATAATTGTAAGGCTGAGTGAATTGTGTCAGTAACTGTAAGGCTGAGTGAATTGTGTTAATAATTGTGAGGCTGAGTGAATTGTGTTAATAACTGTGAGCCTGAGTGAATTGTGTTCGTAACTGTGGGGCTGAGTGTGTTGTGGATGGAATGTACAGGGAGGTGGTCATACCACTGCCTGAGGCTCCACAAGGAGAAAGGGAATGGGTGACCAGCTGGCAGTGCAGGAACCCCCTGCGAAACAGATAGATCGTCAGAAGAAGAAAGGAAAATGGAAAAAGGAAGAAGGCACCTTACATAAGGTGGGGGAAGCAAGGATTTAGCACAGCTTTAGAGGATTACCGGCTTGCTAGAAAGGAGCTCAACAATGGACTGAGGAGAGCCAGGAGGGGCACGAGAAAGGCTTGGCAGGAAGGATTATGGAGAACCCAAAGACATTTTACTCATACGTGAGGAATAAGAGAATGATCAGAGAGAAGGTAGGGCCGATCAGGGATAGCGGAGGGAACCTGTGTGTGGAGTCTGAGCAGGTAGGGGAAGCCCTAAATGAGTTTTTTGCTTTGGTTTTCACTAAGAAAAGGGACCTTGTTGTAAATGAAAACTTTGAGCAGCTGGGGTACAGTCTTGACCAGATCAAGATTGATGAAGTTGATGTGCTAGAAATTTTGGCGAACATTAAGATTGATAAAACCCCAGGGCCAGACCAGATTTACCCCAGGCTGCTCCGGGAAGTGAGAAAGGAGGTTGCTAAGCCGCTGGCGAGGATATTTGCCTCCTCACTCTCCACGGGAGTTGTACCGGAGGATTGGAAGGAGGAGAATGTTGTTCCTCTTTTCAAGAAGAGTAATAGGGAAATCCCTGGCAATTACAGACCAGTCAGTCTTACATCTGTGGTCAGGAAGGTTTTGGAAATAATTCTGAGGGATAGGATTTATGACTATTTGGCAAAGCATAATGTGATTAAATGCAGTCAGCATGGCTTTGTGAGGGGCAGATCATGCCTCAGCAATCTTATTGAGTTCTCTGAGGAGGTGACAAGACAGGTTGATTGAAGGTCGAGCATTGGATGTGGTGTACATGAACTTGTAGATGGTGTTTTGGCTTTCATTAACAGGGGGATCGAATTTAAGAGTCACGAGGTTTTGCTGCAGAGACCACACTTGGAATATTGTGTCCAGTTCTGGTCGCCCTACTATCGGAAAGATGTGGAGGCTTTGGAGAGGGTACAAAAGAGGTTTACGAGGATGGGGCCTGGATTGGAGGGCTTGTCTTATGAAGACAGGTTGACTAAGCTCGGACTTTTCTCTCTGGAGAGAAGGAAGAAGAGAGGTGACCTGATCAAGATGTACAAGATAATGAGAGGCATGGATAGAGTTAATAGAGACTTTTCCTCAGGGCAGGATTGACTAAAAAGAGGGGTCGTTGTTTTAAGGTGTTAGGGGGAAGGTACAGAGGAGATGTCAGAAGTAGGTTCTTTACACAGAGAGTTGTGAATGCATGGAATGTGTTGCCAGTGGTGGTGGAAGCAGAGTCATTGGGACATTTAAACGACTTCTGGACATGCACATGGATAGCAGTGAGTTGATGGGTGCATAGGTTAGGTTATTTTGTTTTAGATTAGGAATAATTATTGGCACAACATTTTGGGCCAAAGGGCCTGTTCTGTGCTGTACTTTTCTATGTTCTATGACTGCTTCGGACACTGTTGGGGGGAATGGCCTCTGAGTGGAATGTGGTAGTGCTATGGTTGGTTCTGCTGCATGAGAGCAGAGGAGAAAGTGTGGGAATGCAGTAGTGGGATTTGATTGGAAAGGGAATAGACAGTCATTTCTTGATCACAAGCAAGACTCCTGGTTGGTATGGTGGCAGCCTGGGCAGCTACAGGATGTCCTGGAGGGTGAACAGCCAATTGTCATGGTACACATTGGTATCAATGACATAGACTAAAAAAAAGGGGTGAACTCCTAAATGCAGAGTATCAGGAGTTAGGAAGCAAGCTGAGAAATAGGACCTTGAAGGTAGTGATATTAGGATTATCACCTGTGCCATGCGCTAGTAAGAGTTGGAACAGCAGGATATGTCAGATGAACGTGCAGCTGAAGAGGTGGTGCAAGGTGGACGGTTTCAGATTCCTGGGCCGTTTGAGCTGGGAGGGGTTGCACCAGAACAAACTGGATGGGTTAGACCTGGCACGTACAGGGATTGATGTCCCAGCGGAGTGTTTATCAGTATGATCAGTGAGAATTTAAAGTAAAATAGTAGGGGGACAGGAACCTGTGCAAGGAGACAGATGACAGAGAATTAATGATTTAAACAAAAAGACAGAATGAGAAATAAGAAATGTAACAGAATTGAGGGGCTGGAATCAAACAGTGTCACAGTGACTGGGACTAAGAATGGTCAGAAGACAAGCCTTAAGGATGTTTTATGTTAATGCATGGAGCATTCACAATAAAATTAGTTGCACAAACAGATCAAAACAGTTATGCTATTATTTGGATTACAGAGATGTGGCTGCAGGATAACCAGGGATGGGAACTGAATATCCGGGGGTTTCAGTTTTAGAAAATAAAGACAAAAAGGAGAAGGAGCTGGGGTAGCGCTGCTAATTCAAAAGGAAATTAATACGATTGTGAGGGGCACAGATAAGGTGAGTAGCTGAGGTCTTTTCCCTAGGATGGGAGATTACAAACTAAGGGATATATTTTTAAGGTGAGAGGGGCAATTTTCTCAGAGTGGAGTGAACAGCCAGAGGAAATTATAGATGCAGGTGTAGTCACAACATTTAAAAGACATTTGGATAGGGACATGAATAAGAAAGGATTAGAGGGAGAGGGGCCAAACGCAGGCAAATGGGACGAGTGTCGTTTGGAAAAGTTGATCAGCATGGACGTGCTGGACCGAAGGGTCCGTTTGTCTGCTGGTTGATTCTATTAGCTCTGGTGAATTAGAATCTGTATGGGTTGAAATTAGAAACACTAAGGGACAGAAAAAGGTTGAATATAGATCCCCAAACTGCAGTCGTAAAGCCATGGAAGGCATGACAAAGGAAATCAGTTACAGCTGTAATTGTGGGTGACTTTAATCTGCATACGGATGGGGTGTATCATTAGTGAGGAAGTTTTACTGTATATGTACAAGATGATGGGGAGACCACATCGGGAGTACTGAGAGCGGTTTTAATCTCTTATTTAAAGAATGATAATTCATTGGAGGAAGCTCAGAGAAGGGCCACTAGGATGATCCCTGGGATGGAGGGATTGTCTTATGAGCAAACACTAAACAGCTTGGGACTCTACTCATTGGAGTTTAGAGGAATGAGAGGTGATCTCAGTGAAACATATGTTGCCCACTGCTGCCTCATAGCGTCAGGGATCTGGGTTCAATTCCCGCCTCAGGCGACTGACTGTGTGGAGTTTGCACATTCTCCCCGTGTCTGCGTGGGTTTCTTCCGGGTGCTCAGGTTTCCCCCCACAATCCAAAGATGTACAGGTCAAGTGAATTGGCCATGTTAAACTGCCCCTAGGATCTAGGTAGATTAGCCATGGGAATTGCAAAATTACAGGGATAGGGCAGGGGGGTGGGAGTGAGTGGGATAGTCTGCGGAGGGGCAGTGCAGAGTCAATGGCCTGAATAGCCTCCATCTTCATTGTAAGGATTCAGTGATTCTATGTAAGATTCTTAAGATGCTTGCCAGGGCCAATGCTGAGAGGATGTTTCCCCTCTTGGGAGAGTCTAGGACCAGAGGGCAGAGTCTCAGAGTAAAGGGGCACCAATTTAAGGCTGAGATGAGGAGGAATTTCTTCCCTCAGAGAGTTGTAAGTCTTTGGAACAGAGTTGTTGGGTATATTTCGGGCTGAGATAGGTAGGTTCTTAAGCAGGAGGGACATTAAAGGTTGCAGGGGAAAGAGCAGGAAAGTGGACATGAGGAACGTCAGATCAGCCACAGTTCCATTGACTGATAGAGCAGGCTCAAGGGGCTGAATGGCCTACTCCAGCTCCTATTTCTTATGGTTTTGTAGTGTACAGTAAAGGAGAGAGCGTGAGGTTAGTGTTTGTGAGCTGTAGTAGGTACAGGATGGTTTATTACAGAGAAACAGCAGGATGGTCTTCCTTAGTGTGTGCTGGCCAATATTTATTCCTGGAGAAAGTGAGGACTGCAGATGCTGGAGATCAGAGCTGAAAATGTGTTGCTGGAAAAGTGCAGCAGGTCAGGCAGCATCAAAGGAGCAGGAGAATCGACATTTCGGGCATAAGCCCTTCTTCAGGAGGATTTCCTGAAGAAGGGCTTATGCCCAAAATGTCGATTCTCCTGTTCCTTGGATGCAATATTTATTCCTGACCAATGTGACGGAAATGGGCAGCACTGCATTGCTCTTCTGATCCGTCCCTGGGATCAGTCTGGTAATTCTTTGTTGCTCTCCTTCCATAGCCAGGATATTCTCCCTCAGATAAAGTTAAAAATCACCCAACACCAGGTTATAGTCCAACAGGTTTTGTTAGAAGCACTAGCTTTCGGAGCGACACTCCTTCATCAGGTGGTTGTGGAGGACAAGATTTTAAGACACAGAATTTGTAGCAAAAGATTACAGTGTGTTGTAACTGAAATTATAGATTGAAAAAGACCTGGGATTGTTTGTTAAGTCTCTCATCTTTTAGAATGACCATGTTGGTTTCAGTTCCTTCATATGTAAATCACAAAACTTTGTTTTTGCTATAAATTCTGTGTCTTACAATCTTATTCGCTACAACCACCTGATGAAGGAGCGGTGCTTCGAGAGCTAGTGCTTCCAATTAAACCTGTTGGACTATAACCTGGTGTTGGGTGATTTTTAACTTTGTACACCCCAGGCCAACATCAGCACCTCCAAATCATTACTTCCTCAGATAAGGAGACCAAAGCTGCACACAATACTCCAGCTGTGGTTTCATAAAGATCCTGTATAATTGCAGCAAGATGTTCATGCTCCTGTACTTGAATCGTTTCGCTATGAAGGCCAATGTGCCATTTACCTTCTACACCTCCTGCTGCAGATGTGGACATGTCACAGCTCTGCGTGAAGGTGACTTTGTAAGATAGGCTGAGGTCATTCGGGGAGCCTGCAAGTTGCAGAGTCAGTCATTCTTGATGAATTCAGGGTATTGATCAGCTCCAGTGACTCCCTCCTCCCGCCATTTCCCATTGCGTCCTTTAGTTTTGTACTGGCCCTGGTCAGAGAGAGGAGGGTAGACATCGCTCCCACTTCTTTTAGATGTTCATTGCTTTGTCAGGACTTATTTTTGACAATCTCCCTGCAGCTGAGGGAGTGACTGGGTGATGGATGGGATAAAAACAATGACTGCAGATGCTGGAAACCAGATTCTGGATCAGTGGTGCTGGAAGAGCACAGCAATTCAGGCAGCATCCGAGGACAGGCAAAATGATTTTGCCTGTCCTCGGATGCTGCCTGAATTGCTGTGCTCTTCCAGCACCACTGATGGATGGGAACCAGGTCAGTTCAATGAAAATTGTTGCTAAATGTTTCTCTGCCAGCCTCACACTCCAATACCTAAACGCCCGATAATGTCAATAATGTCGGCTAGTAATACATAGAAAACTGTGAATAAATAAATTCTCTTGCTTAATGAGCAGCTGACAATTGACGTGCCACTGAAATGGAAGGGTTTATTGTGCTTGTCTGTCCTGTAAGGGTGAACCTGCCGTGTTTATAGTTTGCACCATCCTTACTAAGTTTATGAGGATGATAAAACAGGTACAATTCGATTATGGGCTCGCTCCTCAACAACTGATTTAATGTACCAACTGAAACTTCACTTTCCTCATTGACCCTCCTTCCCCCATGCTCAGAGAAACGTCAACACCAAGAATGACAAGAAATAGATCAAACTGTACCAGGCAATACCCATCACTAACTCGGGGTAATCAGGAAGGAGCTGGGGAAAGAGTGAGAGACGGTTAAAAGTTAAGAAAGGAAGATCAGTAACGTGAGTAAATTAAAGATCATTAGAAATGTATGGCCTGCAGACGGTTTGGAGACTTCTATTGTTCTCAGATGTCTAGAGGACACCAGAAAGAAGGCGAGTGAGAACTGAACCGATCATTACCTTCAGATGGAAGATTGATAAAAAATTAAAATGATGTGAATCGAGGAAAAAGTAAACCTGGCATTATCTGGCACATTGTGAAACAGCTGACAGCTGAGGAGTTATTCCTGAATTGTAGTTGCTGCTCTAATGTAACAAGGACAGAGACCAACTTGTATACAAAAAATAAAATACTTCCAACAGTGCAGCACTCCCTCAGCACTGACCCTCCGACAGTGCAGCACTCCCTCAGCACTGACCCTCCGACAGTGCGGCACTCCCTCAGCACTGACCCTCCGACAGTGCGGCACTCTCTCAGCACTGACCCTCCGACAGTGCGGAACTCTCTCAGCACTGACCCTCCGACAGTGCGGCACTCTCTCAGCACTGACCCTCCGACAGTGCGGCACTCCCTCAGCACTGACCCTCCGACAGTGCGGCACTCCCACTGTACTGACCCTCCAACAGTGCGGCACTCTCACAGCACTGACCCTCCGACAGTGCGGCACTCTCTCAGCACTGACCCTCCGACAGTGCGGCACTCCCACTGTACTGACACTCCAACAGTGCGGCACTATCTCAGCACTGACCCTCCGACAGTGCGGCACTCCCTCAGCACTGACCCTCCGACAGTGCGGCACTCCCTCAGCACTGACCCTCCGACAGTGCGGCACTCTCTCAGCACTGACCCTCCGACAGTGCGGCACTCTCTCAGCACTGACCCTCCGACAGTGCGGCACTCTCTCAGCACTGACCCTCCGACAGTGCGGCACTCTCTCAGCACTGACCCTCCGACAGTGCGGCACTCCCACTGTACTGACACTCCAACAGTGCGGCACTATCTCAGCACTGACCCTCCGACAGTGCGGCACTCCCTCAGCACTGACCCTCCGACAGTGCGGCACTCCCTCAGCACTGACCCTCCGACAGTGCGGCACTCCCTCAGCACTGACCCTCCGACAGTGCGGCACTCCCTCAGCACTGACCCTCCGACAGTGCGGCACTCCCTCAGCACTCACCCACCGACAGTGCGGCACTCCCTCAGCACTGACCCTCCGACAGTGCGGCACTCCCTCAGCACTGACCCTCCGACAGTGCGGCACTCCCTCAGCACTGACCCTCCGACAGTGCGGCACTCCCTCAGCACTGACCCTCCGACAGTGCGGCACTCCCTCAGCACTGACCCTCCGACAGTGCGGCACTCCCTCAACTCTGACCCTCCAACAGTGTGGCACTCCCTCAGCACTGACCCTCTGACAGTGCGGCACTCCCTCAATTACACTTGTTCCTTATGGGCCAGTTTCTCAGTTGCGTTCATCCCCTTCCTAGACTGTAATCTTCTCCATCTATTACCACCCTCTGTAATCTCCACACTGTCCCAGTTCTGGCCTTTTGACCATGCAGTATATTACTCTGCAATTGGCCGCAGTCAGGGTTCCCTGAGCTCTGGTTTGCTCTCTCTAAATTTTTCCACCTCTCTCTGTCCTTTATTAACTGCTCGTTGAAACTTACTGATTTCCTCAAACTCTTATCGCAAGATTGCACAAATAGTAGCTCCATAACAGCTTTTTCAGCGAGTAAGTGTATCCGCGATTGAGAAAGTGATGAGGTGACTGGGTCCATGTGGAGAGCTGGTACAGAGGGAGCAGGTAAACTGGGCTGAATGGGCACAGAATGAGAACAAATTGGCTTCGCTCCCTGGACCCTGATTTCAATCCTGGCTGAGTGATCCTCAGCTCCGTTTCACTGGTTTTGTTCTCCATCCCCTGATACACATACCCAACGTAAATCTCAGGCTTGAAGGCTTCAGTTGTTCCCTACCTTCAGTAACTAATCCTGGGCAGATTTCTACTTTCTCTGTGTGACAGAGTGCTTACTGAGTGAGGAAGCTCAGGGAATGAAGTGTTTGCTGAGCTGAGGGCTCAGTCCAGAATTTGGTGCAAGTGGAATCTCTCTGGTAAACATTTCTCAAGCTGCCATTTACATTCACAGTTAGAATCTGACGTGGAATTAAAAACAGCTAAAAAAATCTGAACTTTAGTCAAAATACTGAGTTAATATAAACTGTCTGTTTGCAGCAATTAAGCAGTAATCAGCTGAAAGTAACTGCTTGAATAAGTGTTTACGTATTAGTATCGTGGGAACCTTCCTTCACAGTTGGTAACTCGGGGGTGAGTCACAAAGTCTCCATATAAGGCAATCAGCTTGTTGAAAGCAGACTGAGGAGGGAGGGTGGGTCTGCAGAGTGAGCCAGGATTGATGTGCAACTTGATTGATGGGGGAGGGAGGTATGGTCTTCACAGAGGGGCAAGGCAAGTGATTTTTTTTGTCATTATTTTACCTCCGGTAGATGGTGAATGATTTCCTTTTGTCATCAGGACACCATGACTTGCTTCTACTTCAGGGAAGTAGTGACTAATTTAGTGCAGTAATCAGGTAAATAAATGAGGTCAGAGAGCTGCGCTGGGGCAGGTGGTGTGTTGCAGCTACGGGTGGGAATCTGTGAAGTGCAATGTAGTTACAGACGATCAGATTTGTTTTAAATGTCGGCAGCTCAAGCAGCTTTGAGTTTCAGCTCAGAGCTGCTCACCCAGGATCTAAGTCAAAGAGATTGCAGTACGTTGAGGCTGTCCTATGGTAGATTAAGGTGGATCAGTCGATGTAATATACTTTCATTTCCAAAGACATTCAATAAGGTGCCACGCAAAAGCTTGACCCAGAGAATACAAGCTCCTCCACCTGGGGGTTACACTGTGCACAGGCAGAGGATTGGTTCATGGACACAAAACAAAGTCAGGAAAAGTGAACCGTTTCCAAGTTGGCTGCTCGTCACTCGTGGAGTTCCAGAAGGATCAGAGTAACATGGACAACGAGACAGAGAGCAATGTATCTGTGTTTACTGACATTGCAAAGCTGGGTGGAAAGGTAAGCTGTAGGGAAGACACAAAGAGCTTCAAAGAAATAAAGACAGCACAAGGGAGTGGGTAACATGATAGCTATGTAGTATACTGTAGGGGAGTCACTTCTGACACAACAATAGAAACCAGAATATCTTTCAAAAGGTGTGAAACTTGTAAATATTGATGTTTGGAGGAACTTGGTTGAGTTTGTACACAGAATACAGAGTCAACGTTCAAGTATAACAAGCAAGTAGAAAGGCAAATGGCACACTGGCCTTTCTCATGAGGGGATGGGTGTACAGGAGTAATGAGGTTATACTGCAATCATATAGGTACAGAGAACACAAGACGGAGAATTCACCACAAGGGTATACAGGAAAGCCACACACACAGACCAAGTCCTAAACTATGAAAGTAACCACCCCAACACACACAAACGAAGCTGCATCAGGACACTATTCAAAAGGGCCACAACACACTGCAGTACACCAGGACTGCAAAAAGAAGAAGAGGAACACCTATACAAGGTATTCGCCAAAAACGGATACCCGCGCAACTTCATCAACAGATGCCTAAGAGAAAGACCACGGAACGAGGACATACCACAACCAAAAGGACTAGCCACACTACCATACGTCAGGAGCATCTCGGAACTGACAGCCAGACTACTGCGACCCCTAGGACTCATAACGGCACACAAACCAACAGCCACGCTCAGACAACAACTCACCAGAACGAAGGACCCGATACCCAACATGAGCAAAACTAATGTAGTGGACAAAATACCATGCAAGGACTGCACAAAACACTATATAGGACAAACAGGAAGACAGCTAACAATCAGCATACATGAACATCAACTAGCCACGAAACGACACGACCAGCTATCCTTAGTAGCCACACACGCAGACAACAAGCAACATGAATTCGACTGGGACAACACTACTATCATAGGGCAAGCCAGACAGAGAACAGCCAGGGAATTCCTAGAGGCATGGCATTCATCCACAAACTCCATCAACAAACACATCGACCTGGACCCAATATACCAACCACTACAGCGGACAGCTGAAACTGACAACCGGAAGCGGCAGGGACAGACCACTATAAACACCAGAGGAAACATCAAAGAAGCGCTTCGCAGAAGGCTCCCAAGCACTGATGATGTCGCCTAGCCAGGGAACGAAACGTTTGCAACAAAAACTTTCAGCTCGGCGAACAGACCCACAACAACGAGCACCCGAGCTACAAATCTTCGCACAAACTTTGAACAATCATATAGGGCCTCCGTGAGACCACACGTGGAATACTGTGCACATTGATTGTTCCCCTCATTTAAGGAAGGATACTGGGATGAGAGGATTATCTTATGATGCGGGACTGAGTAAATAGGGTCAATATTCTCCAGAGTTCAGAAGAATCAGCATCAATCTCAATCTGAAAGGACTCAGTAAGATAGCCACTGAGAGATTGTTCCCACAAGTTGGGAATAGAAATGTGAAACATAGGAAATAGGAGCAGGAGGAGGCCATACACCCCTTTGAGTCTGTTCCACCATTCAATATGATCATGGCTGATCATCCTACTCAGTCTCCTGCTCCCACTTTCTCCCTCAGACCCTTGCATCCTTTTAGCCCTAAGAACTACACCTAACTCCCTTTTGAAAGCATCCAATAGATTGATTTCAACCACTTTCGGTGACAGAGAATCCCATAGGCTCCCCACTCTCTGAGTGAAGACATTTCTCCTCATCTCAGTCCAAAATAGCCCACCCTGTATCCTCAGATCCTAAAGCCCTAGTTCTGGACTCCTTGATGATTGAGAACATCCTCCCTTGTATTTACCAGGGGAGGTGATGGCCGAGTGGTATTATCACTGGACTGTTAATGTTCTCGTGACCAGGGTTTGAATCCCACCATGGCAGATGGTGGAATTTGGGTTCAATAAAAATCTGGTACTAAGAGTCTAATGCTGACTGTGAATCCTTTGTCGATTGTCAGAAAAACTCATCTGGTTCACTAATGTCCTTTAGGGAAGGGAACTACCATCCTTACCTGGTCTGGCCTACATGTGACTCCAGACCCACAGCAATGGGGTTGACTCTTAACTGCCCTCAGGGTAATTAG
This sequence comes from Chiloscyllium plagiosum, assembly GCF_037043375.1. Taxonomy (NCBI): domain Eukaryota; kingdom Metazoa; phylum Chordata; class Chondrichthyes; order Orectolobiformes; family Hemiscylliidae; genus Chiloscyllium; species Chiloscyllium plagiosum. The sequence goes on from NW_028270157.1 coordinate 1,667,209, forward strand.
GGATGGGCAATAAATACTGGCCCAGCCAGTGATGCCCTCATCCCATGAATAATAAAAATTTTAAAAATCCCCCTTATATAATCCTAACTGATCCAGTCTCACTTAATTAAATCTGGAATATGTTGGTGGGCTAGACCCAGGAAAAGGGGCAGCTCAGGTTAGGACTGAGAGGAAGAGAGGTTTCTTCATAAAATTTAGGAATCTGTAGAGTTCTGTGCCCAGAGGGTGTGGGCGCTCTATCATTGACTCTGTTTATGAGTGGGATAGAGAGACTTTTAGTTTCTCAGGGAATCGGGGGAGATGGGGAGTGAGCGGGAAAGTGAGGTCAAAGCCCAAGTCTTGATTGTACTGAATGGTACAGCAGGCTGGATGGGTCAAATGGTCCACTCCTGCTCCTATTTTCTTTCTGGCTGACATTGTCAGGTTTCTGACCCACCCCCCAGTGGGAATAGTCTCTCTCCTTCTGCCCTATCAGCTGCTGCGAAACACTTTGAGCAGCAAATTCCTGCTGTACCCAGGGGGATCTCCAACGTTGTGTACAACACCCATCACTTAACCCTTTAGCGCTGTGGCCGTTCTTGTAAATCTGCTCCAAGGCCGATAAAGTGTGGTTTCTGTGCACTGCCCACAGCTGTCCTATGCATGAGCTCTGATCATAGCTTTGTTCAACTGAAGCAACATTCACCCCTCCTTCGGAATCCCAGCACATCAATGCAATACAGACCAATCTGCTATTTTCCTTTTCCATTACTTTTCATATCCGTCCCCTGGCTTTTAGAAAGAATTAAGCTCCTCCTGTGCTGCAAGATTCTACAATGCCACAATTTTATTTCAAAGGAGTTAACAGTTTAATTTCAATCCACGGACACACAGCACCTCCTGACACCTCCATCTGTCACTACTGTATACTGTACAGCACTGTGCTACTTGGTCAGTGAGCAGCTTCGATTGTGTTAAAAAAGCATAATATTTACAACATAATTTGCAATTCGATCTTGTGATTGAGTTAAATTGAAATTTGAGTAACAGTATTAGGATGCTGAAGGATGTACAGACATGTTTAAGGCTGTGTAATTGGATTATAACGAGTGGAGACATTAATCCATTTTTTTTTAACATGAAAAGGACAGCAGGAGAGCTGTGTAATTCCTCACTGTAGGTTTTGCAGTGTGGCATTTATTTGCGATGCTCTTGTCTTTCGAATTCATTGGCCGAGTGCTGAACACCCACACCAGTTCTCTGAGGCAGCTGAGCTGGCCTCGTTACCATTTTTGGGTAAGGAGCTGTGAGCTGTGATAAATTTTTTTCCTGAGGGTTTATTAGAAAGATTTAAGATCAGTTCAAGTTGCAATAATATATTGGGACAAAGTGAAAGGTGATTGGTGTAAAAAGGTCACTGAGTGATAGGATGATTGGAAATATCCTCACACGGGACCATTCGAAACACAATTAGTGACACAGATTATTGATGATTCTATTACAATTTCTTTGACCTTCGCATTTTAATTGCACCAGTTGCAATGAAGCAGCAAGCTTGTTTGTAATGGCTGGGGGTGGGGAGAGATGAGAAAACCCTCTGATTAGATGGTCTATTCAGGACCATTCTGTATGAAGGCACTTTTTAAATAACCTCTTTCTCTTTATCCTGGCATTTCATTGTACTTTGTAATTGTCTTTCAGAGTCATTTCAACACCTTTCCATTTTCTCCTGATCTTTTTGAACTGCTCTCTGTTACTGAGGGCTGAGGTGGTGCAAGGGGGAGAGATCATGGAAATGCCTCCACACGTTCCTGGGCTAACAGTCCATTCCTGACATAACTGACTCCCAAAGGGAATGTAGGCAGAAATGGGTACTGCAGATGCTAGGGATTAGAGTCTAGATCAGAGCGGTGCTGGAAAAGCACAGCAGGTCAGGCAGCATCCGAGGGGCAGGAAAATCAAGGTTTCGGACAAAAGCCCTTCATCAGGTCTCACATGAAGATGTTTCCCATCATCCTATCACTCAGTGACCTTTTTACATCCTGATGAAGGGCTTTTGCCCGAAATGTCAATTTTCCAGCTCCTCGGATGCTGCCAGACCTGTTGTGCTTTTCCAGCACCACTCTAATCTTGTCCCAAAGATGATGTGTCTGACCTGGTATCAGAAATGAAGTATCCTGGGGCACGTTCTGGGTGTGAGGTAGTCTCGATGTAGGCACAAACTGTGAATGATAAGCAGCAGGTTCCCGAATACTGGGGACATTTTCTCCCTCCCTCCCTCCCTCCCAGTTGCTTCTTCATTCCTCCCATTTGCCTTCCCTCTTCTGTTTTTGACTGCTTTGTTCCTTCATTCATCTTTTTTTCATTCTGTCTCTCTTGCTCTCTGTCTTTCTCCCAGATGGGAGGCAATGCCTGATCCTACAGAGAAATTGTGCCCACCTGTTTTACAGATGCCATCTCTGTTTCTGTTGGGAATATCTGATCCATCCCTGGATGGCCCAATCCAGAAAGATCCATGGTTCTTTGTTTTGGAGTAATTATAGAATAGAAACCCTGCAGTGTGGAAACAGGTCTTTCAGCCCAGCAAGTCCACACCAACCCTCCGAAGAGTAACCCACCCACACCCATTCCCCTACCCTATTACTCTACATTTTGCCCCTGACTAGTGCAGCTACCCTACATATCCCTGAATACTACGGGTAATTGAGCATGGCCAATTCACCTAACCTGCACATCTTTGGACTGTGGGAGGAAACCCACGCAGACAAGGGGAGAATGTGCAAACTCCACACAGTCACCGGAGGCTGGAATCGAACCCGGGTTCTGGCGCTGTGAGGCAGCAGTGCTAACCACTGTACCATCCTGATGAAGAATTATGTATTCTTCTTTGAGGTCCTTGTTTCTGCCCACATTGCCCTTCCATGACTGTTTGAGAGTAGTACGGAGCTGCAAGGAAGCTTCCAAGAGGTTTCATGGTGATACTGAGGAAATAAAGAAAAGAAAAGCTGTTACCATTGGTCAATAAACAGAGCGATTCTAATAAACCCTCAGGGGAATCAGTAAAGGAACCAGTTTGGGGTCTGAGGTGGAAGAGATTGGATGTGCAGAATTTACTTCAACACAGTGAAACGTTGTGAACTGGAATATGTTGCCTGAAAGTGAGATGGTGCAGGTCATTGTGTATATTTTGGCAGTACAGACTAAATGGCCCGAAGTGTCCTTTTTTTACTATATTGTACAGAACAGTACAGCACAGGAACAGGCCCTTCGGCCCATCATGTCTGGGCTGACCATGATGCCATTCTAAACTAATCCCATCTGCCTGTACACGGTCTGTATCCCTCTGTTCCCTGCCTGTCCTAAAGGCTCTTAAACATTGCTATTGTATCTGCTTGTACCACTCCCCTGGCAGTACATTCCAGGCACCTACCACCCTCTGTGAAAAAGCTTGTCTTGCGCATCTCCTTTACACTGTCCCCCCTCTCACTTTAAACCTGTGCCTCCAGTATTTGATACTCTTTCCAGCTGGGAAAGAGACTCTGACTATCCCACTCTATCCCATGCTCCTCATAATTTCATAGACTTCTATCGGGTCATTCTTCAGCTTCTGATCCTCCAGTGAAAACAATCCAACTTTGTCCCATCTCTCCTTAGAGTGAATACACTCCAATCCAGGCAACATCCTGGAATCTCTTTTGCACACTCTCCAAATCCTCCACCATTCTTCCTGTAGGGTGGCGACCAGACCTGCACTTAACACTCCATATGTGGCCAAAGTAAAAGCTGCAACCTGACTCACTGACTGTTCTACTCAATGCCCCAACCCCTGAAGGTAACCATGCTGTAAGTTTTCTTTACAACGTTATCCTCTTGTGCTGCCCCTCCCAGGGAGCTGTGGACTTCCACCTCTAGATCCCTCTGTATGTCAGTGACCTAAGGGCCCTGCAATTTAATGCATACTTTCCTTTTGCATTTAGACTCCCAGAATGCATCACCTGACACGTGTTCAGATTAAACGCCATCTCCATTTTATTCTATGAAAGGATAGTGGAAACAGATTCAATCAGAACTTTCCAGAAGGGAACTCGATAAATGTAGGTCCATGGGTAGGTAGCAGGGCAGATGGATTCATTGGCAAGTTCTTCCAAAGAGCCAGCACAGATTGTATGGGCTGAATGTCCTCCTTTCTGTGCTGGATGATTTTACTTTAAAGCCCTTTCTGCTGTACCATCTTCAGTTTGGGAAGATCTCCCTTTCGTTCTCCCTCTATTTCAAGTCAGCAGTAAACCACCCCCCTCCCCCACCCAGCCCCTCCACTCTCCTAACCCCCCCTCCACCCAGCCCCTCCACTCTCCTAAACCCCCCTCCACCCAGCCCCTCCACTCTCCTAACCTCCCTCCCCCACCCAGCCCCTCCACTCTCCTAAACCCCCCTCCACCCAGCCCCTCCACTCTCCTAACCTCCCTCCCCCACCCAGCCCCTCCACTCTCCTAACCCCCCCCTCCACCCAGCCCCTCCACTCTCCTAAACTCCTAAACCCCCCTCCACCCAGCCCCTCCACTCTCCTAACCTCCCTCCCCCACCCAGCCCCTCCACTCTCCTAACCCCCCCTCCCCCACCCAGCCCCTCCACTCTCCTAACCCCCCCTCCACCCAGCCCGCCCCGGATCAAACCCAGAGTCTCATTGGAAATCAATAGCTGAGCTCAAACGCCACCAACCATCTGTGGCTCAGACCGTTGTCATAGTAACAGCCACACCGCCTGCCTCCTAACTCTTGGGATGCTGGTGATAAGGAGGTGGCTTTGGGGGGAAGTTACATCTGTGGGGACCCATCAAAGTGAAGAAGTATACATAAGATTAAAAGAAAAATGAATTTTGGTGGCTTGGAATTCCAGTGGCCAATATGAGGAGGGGAAATGGGAATAACATTTTCAGCCGAGCTCCTTTCAGTTGTCTTATTAAAATATACCATGTGGATAAAAATTATGTAAATAATGTATGTGTTGACGAAAGACCCTCAGGTTTGATTTTCAAAGCAGCTCCTTGGGAAGGGTCCGTCAGTCAACCTCTCGTTTTCACAAATGTGATTGTGCACTGCCATCTGCCTGTGGACTAGGGGACAGACCGAGCTATCTGCAACCACGGCAAGAACACTGTTTTAATATGATATCTCAGGATATGGAGAGGCCAGCATGCCAGAATATTCACGCCTGGCCCTAATTACCCGTCAGAAGGTCATAATGGTCATCTGCATGAAATGTCATTATTGGTTCAATTGATTGGTTAGTTAGGGCAGTTCAAAGGGCAAAGAGTTGACTACACCACTCTGGGTCCTGAAGTCACTTAATTTAATTCCGTCACTGGATGTCACTGGCAGGGCCAGCATTCACTACCCATCCCTAATCGCTCCGGGGAAGGTAGTGGGTTAGTTGCTTTCTTGAAACACTGCAGTCTCTGGGTTGTAGGTGCAAGTTGCTCTCACACTCTGTGCCTATGGTCCCCCCTCTGAAGTGTTAGTACTTGGGCTGTTAGAGGCACAGGATGCAGGAGGGAGCTTCCTCTAAGACCATAAGACATAGGAGAGGAAGTAAGGCCATTTGGCCCATCGAGTCCACTCCGCCATTCAATCACGGCTGATGGGCATTTCAACTCCACTTACCCGCATTCTCCCCGTAGCCCTTAATTCCTTGTGATATCAAGAATTTATCAATCTCTGCCTTGAAGACATTTAGTGTCCTGGCCTCCACTGCGCTCTGCGGCAATGAATTCCACAGGCCCACCACTCTCTGGCTGAAGAAATGTCTCCGCATTTCTGTTCTGAATTTACCCCCTCTAATTCTAAGGCTGTGTCCACGGGTCCTAGTACCCTGCCTAACAGAAACAATTTCTTAGCATCCATCCTTTCCAAGCCATGTATTATCTTGTAAGTTTCTATTAGATCTCCCCTTAATCTTCTAAACTCCAATGAATACAATCCCAGGATCCTCAGCCGTTCCTCGTATGTTAGACCTACCATTCCAGGGATCATCCGTGTGAATCTCTGCTGGACACGCTCCAGTGCCAGTATGTCCTTCCTGAGGTGTGGGGTCCAAACCTGGACACAATACTCCAAATGGGTCTTAACCAGAGCTTTATAAAGTCTCAGTAGCACAACAGTGCTTTTATATTCCAACCCTCTTGAGATAAATGACAACATTGCATTCGCTTTCTTAATCACGGACTCAACCTGCATGTTTACATTTAAAGAATCCTCGACTAACACTCCCAGATCCCTTTGTACTTTGGCTTTATGAATTTTCTCACCATTTAGAAAGTAGTCCATGCTTGTATTCTTTTTTTCCAAAATGCAAGACCTCGCATTTGCTCACATTGAATTCCATCAGCCATTTCCTGGACCACTCTCCCAAACTGTCTAGATCCTTCTGCATCCTCCCCACTTCCTCAGTACTACCTGCCTGTCCACCTAACTTTGTATCATCGGCAAACTTCGTTAGAATGCCCCCAGTCCCTTCATCCAGATCATTAATATATGACGTGAACAGCTGCGGCCCCAACACTGAACCCTACGGGACACCATTTGCCACCGGCTGCCATTCTGAAAAAGAACCTTTTATCCCAACTCTCTGCCTTCTGTCAGACAGCCAATCCTCAATCCATACCAGTAGCTCACCTCGAACACCATGGGCCCTCACCTTGCTCAGCAGCCTCCCGTGTGGCACCTTATCAAAGGCCTTTTGGAAGTCTAGATAGACCACATCCACTGGGTTTCCCTGGTCTAACCTACTTGTCACCTCTTCAAAGAATTAAAGGCCTTGGGTTGAGGCGGGGACCCTGGGGGGAGTCAGGATTCTCTCTCTCTTTCTCTCTCTCTATCTGTGTGGTGAGGCTGGAGGATCTAGACTGGTGTGTGGTGACTGACATTAACAATGTAGTTTTTGTCAGAGTGACAGTAGGACATGGAGAGTGGGGCATGGATCCTTCTGTGTCCCATTGGGAGCGATCCCAATTTTCTCTTGCGTGGGCTAGGACTCTCTCCTCGTAGGGGTCTGACGAGACAGATGTTGAGGCAGTCCTCTGCCCACACAGTCTCTCTCTCTCTCTCTCTCTCTGCCTGGTTCTGGGCTGACCTTCTCTGGTGAATGAGTGCCCACAGTAGGAGGCCTGACTGTTAGTGCTGGTGTATAACGGGGTGTGGTGGTGAGGTGAGCCAAAGGTCTGAGGATAGATCATAGAAGGATTTGTGTTGTGGGAGTTTGGGGCTGACGAGAAGGAGAGTGTGTAAGTGAAGACATTGCAGGTAACAGTGAAAGGGTAGAACATGAGCCTTTGTGGGAGGTGGGTACAGGAACACAGAGAGACTGAGATAACACGGAGGAAGCACTTCTTCTGGCCCAGGGGACAGATTGCTTACCTGCTTTCTGCATTCAGCGAGTGGTAGTGGGTGGAAAGTATTCTGCCTGGAGGTCGGTGACCAGAGGTGTCCCACAGGGATCTGTTCTTGGGCCTCTGCTCTTTGTAGGTTTTATAAATGACTTGGATGAGGAAGTGGAAGGGTGAGTTAGCAAGTTTGTTGATGATATAAAGGTCGGTGGTGTTGTAGATAGTGTCGAGGGCTGTTGCAGGCTACAACAAGACACTGATGGGATACAGAGCTGGGCTGAGAAGTGGCAGGTGGAGTTCAGCCTGGAAAAGTGTGAAGTGATTCATTTTGGCAGGTTGAATTTGAATGCTGAACACAGGGATAAAGACTGGATTCTTGGCAGTGTGGAGGAATAGAGGGATCTTGGGGTCCATGGACACAAATCTCGTTGCCACCCAAGTTGATAGGATTGTTAAGAAGACTTTGGCTTTCATTAACAGGGGAATTGAGTTTAAGAGCTGCAAGGTTTTGCAGCTGGTTAGATCACACTTAGATAATTATGTCCAGTTCTGGTCGCCTCGTTATAAGAAGGTTGTAGATGTTTTAGAGAGGGTGCAGAGGAGATTTACCAGGATGCTGCTTGGATTGGAGAGTTTGTCTTGTGAAGAGAGGTTGAGTGAACCCGGGCTTTTCACACTGGAGAGAAGGAGGAAGAGAGGTGACTTGATAGAGCTGTACAAGGTAATAAGAGGTTTAGATAGAGTAGATAGCCAGAGACTTTTCCCCAGGGCAGAAATGGGGAACATAATTTTAAGGTGATTGGAGGAAGGTATAGGGGAGATGTCAGAGATTGGTTCTTTATGCAGGGAGTGATGGGTGCTTGGAATGCACTGCCTGTGGTGGGAGTAGAGTCTGAGACATTAGGAACATTTAAGCCACTGCTGGACAATCACTAGACGACAGTAAATTGCAGGGTGTGTTGGTTAAGTGATCTCAGGTTAAGATAAACGCTTGGCACAACTGCTGTACTGTTCTATGTTTAATGTTCTATTCCAGCTGTTCCTATGTGTCCTGGAGGCACATTGAGTCGGGTGGGGTCCTCAGGCCAGATGGGCAGTGTCTGGTGGCACAGCCTCCTCTGCCAATGTGCTGAAGAGTGTCAGATGGAGTTTAATTTTGATAAACCTGAGTGCTGCATTTTGGTAAAATAAACAAAAGCAGGACTTGGGTAGTGTTGTCAAACAGGAAGATCAGGAGGTTCAGATGGATTGTTAATTGAAAATAATGTAACAGGTGGACAGGCTGGGGAAGAAGGCATTGGGCATGATCGCCTACATTGGTCAGAGCATTTAGGATAGGAGTTGGTGTCATGTTGAGGCTGTACAGGATGTTGGTGAGGTGTCTATTGGAGTACTGCAGTACGTCGGGTATTACTAAATTGGAAAAGGTTTACAAGGATGTTACTGGGAGTGGAGGGTTTGAATTATAAGGAGAGGTCAGATGGGTTGGGACTTTTAAACCCTGGAGAGTAGGAGGTTGAGACCTCACTTTATAGAGGTTTATAAAATCACGAGAGGCACAAATAAGGTAAATACCAAAGATCATTTCCCGAGGGTAGGACAGTTCAAAACCAAAGGGTTTAATTTTAAGGTGCGAGGGGAAAGATTTAAAAGGTACTTGAAGGGCAGCCTTTTGACAAAGAGGGTGGTTCGTGTGTGATGTGAACTGCCAGAGGGAGGGGTGGGTGCAGGTACAGTAACAATATTTAAAAGACATTTGAACAGATACATGATTGGGAAAGGTTTAGAGGGATATGGGCCAAATGCAGGCAAATGGAAGAAGTTTAGTTTGGGAAGCTTGGTTGGCGTGGACTGATTGGACTGAAAGGTCTGTTTCCGTGATGTATGACTTTATGGGTGTGTTCTGATGTCAATGCAGATGCTCCAATTCCTTGTTGGACAATAGTGATGTCAGCTTTCCTTTCTCCAACATGGTCAGACTCCATTGAGCACCTGAGCAGAGCAACCTCAGAAGGCCAGAGACTGAGATGGTGCGGAGGCAAGGGATACTCCCAGGATATCCATGGAGTGGCGGGTTATTCTGGGAATGGTGAGTTATTCTGGGAATGGCCCCTGGGAAGGGGCAGAATGGCCCCTGGGAAGAGGCAAGGGATACTCCCAAGATATCCATGGAGTGGCGGGTTATTCTGGGAATGGTGAGTTATTCTGGGAATGGCCCCTGGGAAGGGGCAGAAGTCAGATGTGAGAGACACCACAAGGATGCTGATAGGAAACCAATGAGATGAGATTGGAAAGTTTTGAGAGAAGGCAGGACTAGGGGGGCACTGCCAGTGCCAAACCCTCCAAAAACTCAATGCAACCTGGGCTTAAACAAAAGAATATAAAATTCAGTCAAAGCTATTTTACTGGTCATCTTGGTAATTGGTCACCTGGAAATGGTAATTTTATTTTATGTTATGTTCTGTGGAGGAGTCAGATTAGATCAGTACAATCCTCCAGCCTCGTTAATCAATGATAACCATCAGGATGTTGATCATGGGGGATTCAGTGATGGTAACATAGTTGAATGTCAGGGGCTGTGGTTAGATTGTCTCTTAATGGTGATGATCATTCCCTGGCATTTGTGTGACGTGGATGTTACTGCCACTTGTCAGCCTAAGCCTGGATATTGCCCAGATCGTGTTGCATTTGAACACGGACTGCTTCAGTATCTGAGGAGTCGCGAATGGTGCTGAACGTTATGTAATCATCAGCGAACATCCCCACTCCTAACCTTTTGTCATCCTTTGTGGTAGCTTGCTAGGGTCATTTCAGATTGCAGTAGAGAGGCAATCATATTGTGATTCTGGAGTCACATGGAAAACAGACTGGGTGATAATAGCAGATTTCCTTCCCTAAAGGACATTAGTGAACCAGGTGGGATTTTATGAAAATCGATGATAGTTTCCTGGTCTGTATCACTGAGGATAGCTTACAATTACAGAATTCTTCATTTATTAAATTCCACATGCTGCTTTGAGAGGATTTGAGACCATGTCCTCAGGTTATTGCTCTGTGCCCTGGATTACTGTGCCCTGGATCGCTGAAGGACAACATCAGTCTGCTCTTGTCCACTACCCAATGCCAGTCTGTCAGTTCCATTGGCACAATTACTGAGATCAGCTTTTTAATTCCCAATTTATTTAATTGAATTTCAAATCCCCCAGCTGCCACGATGGGATTTAAATTGCTGTCTCCAGACAATTAGTGGCAGCCTCGGTGTTCCTGTGGTAACATTCTCGGTATTCCTTGGTAACAGCCTCGGTGTTCCTGTGGTAACAGCCTCGGTGTTCCTGTGGTACCATTCTCGGTATTCCTGTGATAACATTCTCGGTATTCCTGTGGTACCATTCTCGGTGTTCCTGTGGTAACATTCTCGGTATTCCTTGGTAACAGCCTCGGTGTTCCTGTGGTAACATTCTCCGCGTTCCTGTGGTAACATAACCTCCAGGTCTACAATCCCAGGATGCCACAAAGGCAGGTTAAACACTTTAATCAAGGCCCGAGTTGCCAAGTAGCAAGCATTGTGGGTGTTCATTCTATAGAGTTATTTCTTCTCACGGAGCACTAGTCTAGAATCTCCCTTCCATAACTTTTACAATTGGAAGGTTTGGTTCAAAAATTAAATGCTTTTGTTCATTATTTTGCATCTGATGTGTGTTGACTATGAGATTCTTTTTCCTGACATCAACGATTTTTTCACAAAAGTGTTTCAGTATTGAAACAAAGACCAATCTGTGTGCTGTAGGTTTATATAAGATGGGCAATGTAGCTCACTCTTCAATGCCTCTGGACAATTGAGGATAGGCAACAAATGCAACAGTAAAAACAAGGACTGCAGACGCTGGAAACCAGATTCTGGATCAGAGTGGTGCTGGAAGAGCACAGCAGTACAAGCAGCATCCGAGGAGCAGGAAAATCGACGTTTCGGTCAAAAGCCCTTCATCAGGAATACAGGCAGAGAGCCTGCAGGGTGGAGAGATATGTGAGAGGAGGGTGGGGATGGGGAGAAAGTAGCATAAGTACAATAGGTGAGTGGGGGAGGGGATGAAGGTGATAGGTCAGGGAGGAGAGGGTGGAGTGGATAGGTGGAAAAGGAGATAGGCAGGTAGGACAAGTCCGGACAAGTCATGGGGACAGTGCTGAGCTGGAAGTTTGGAATTAGGGTGAGGTGGGGGAAGGGGAAATGAGGCAACTGGTGAAGTCCACATTGATGCCCTGGGGTTGAAGTGTTCCGAGGCGGAAGATGAGGCGTTCTTCCTCCAGGCGTCTGGTGGTGAGGGAGCGGCGGCGGAGGAGGCCCAGGACCTCCATGTCCTCGGTAGAGTGGGAGGGGGAGTTGAAATGTTGGGCCACGGGGCGGTGTGGTTGATTGATGCGGGTGTCCCAGAGATGTTCCCTAAAGCGCTCTGCTAGGAGGTGCCCAGTCTCCCCAATGTCGAGGAGACCGCATCGGGAGCAACGGATACAATAAATGATATTGGTGGATGTTCAGGTAAAACGCTGATGGATGTGGAAGGCTCCTTTAGGGCCTTGGATGGAGGTGAGGGAGGAGGTGTGGGCACAGGTTTTATCGTTCCTGCGGTGGCAGGGGAAAGTGCCAGGATGGGAGGGTGGGTTGTAGGGGGGCGTGGACCTGACCAGGTAGTCACGGATGGAACGGTCTTTGCGGAAGGCAGAGAGGGGTGGGGAGGGAAATATATCCCTGGTGGTGGGGTCTGTTTGGAGGTGGCGGAAATGTCGGCGGATGATTTGGTTTATGCGAAGGTTAGTAGGGTGGAAGGTGAGCACCAGGGGCGTTCTGTCCTTGTTGCGGTTGGAGGGGTGGGGTCTGAGGGCAGAGGTGGGTGATGTGGACGAGATGCGTTGGAGGGCATCTTTAACCACGTGGGAAGGGAAATTGCGGTCTCTAAAGAAGGAGGCCATCTGGTGTGTTCTGTGGTGGAACTGGTCCTCCTGGGAGCAGATACAGAGGAGGCGAAGGAATTGGGAATATGGGATGGCATTTTTGCAGTAGGTAGGATGGGAAGAGGTGTAATCCAGGTAGCTGTGGGAGTCGGTGGGTTTGTAGAAAATGTCAGTGTCAAGTCGGTCGTCATTAATGGAGATGGAGAGGTCCAGGAAGGGGAGGGAGGTGTCAGAGATGGTCCAGGTAAATTTAAGGTCAGGGTGGAATGTGTTGGTGAAGTTGATGAATTGCTCAACCTCCTCGTGGGAGCATGAGGTGCCACCGATGCAGTCATCAATGTAGCGGAGGAAGAGGTGGGGAGTGGTGCCGGTGTAATTACGGAAGATCAACTGCTCTACGTAGCCAACAAAGAGACAGGCATAGCTGGGGCCCATACGTGTGCCCATGGCTACCCCTTTGGTCTGGAGGAAGTGGGAGGATTCGAAGGAGAAATTGTTAAGGGTGAGGACCAGTTCAGCCAAACGAATGAGAGTGTCAGTGGAAGGGTACAGTTGAGGACGTCGGGAGAGAAAGATATGGAGGGCTTGGAGGCCCTGGTCATGGTGGATGGAGGTGTAGAGGGATTGGATATCCATGGTGAAGATGAGGCGTTGGGGGCCGGGGAAACGGAAATCTTGGACGAGGTGGAGGGCATGGGTGGTGTCTCAAACGTATGTGGGGAGTTCCTGGACTAGGGGGGATAGGACAGTGTCGAGGTAGGTAGAGATGAGTTCAGTGGAGCAGGAGCATGCTGAGACAATGGGTTGGTCAGGGTGGTCAGGCTTGTGGATCTTGGGAAGGAGGTAGAACCGGGCAGTGCGGGGTTCCCGGACTATGAGGTTGGAAGCTGTGGATGGGAGATCTCCTGAGGTGATGAGGTTCTGTATGGTCTGGGAGATGATGGCTTGGTGATGGGGTTGGGGTCATGGTTGAGGGGGCAGTAGGAAGAGGTGTCTTTGAGTGCAATGCTACCCTTGCCAGTAATGCCCACATCTGTGAATGAATAAAAAAAACTGACGTCATGTGCATTGGTTTCCAGTCCATTAAGACCTCAAATTTAAAATTATAATCTCCATTTAACCTTCTCCTTATAACCAAAGGTATCTCCTTCACTATCTCTGTCACTACCTCCAACCCCAACAAGGCTCCTATCTGTGCAACCTCCTTCAGCCACTGAATTCTGCAACATCTCTGCAGTTGTCCAGTTCCGGCCTCTTAGATACTCCTCTTCTCCCTTTGCCCACCATTATTGACCTTTCCATCCCCGTCTCTTCTCTCACTCTTTCTCTTTCTTCCTCCCTCTCTCTTGCTCTCTCTCTCTCTCTCTCACTGTCCCTTTCTTGCTCTCTTCTTCACTCTCACTTATTCTCGCACTCTCTTGCTTTCTCTTTTGCTTCCACACTCTTTTTCTCTCACCTCTCAAAATCGCTCCCTCCCTTACTCTCTCTTCGTATCCATTCCACCCTCTCTTGCTCTCACTCAGAGAGTGGTGAGGGCATGGAATGCGCTGCCTGTGGGAGTGGCAGAGTCAGAATCATTGGTGACCTTTAAGCGGCAATTGGATAGGTACATGGATGGGTGCTTAAGCTAGGACAAATGTTCGGCACAACATCGTGGGCCGAAGGGCCTATTCTGTGCTGTAGTGTTCTATGTTCTATGTTCTATGTTCACTCTTTCTTTCTTGCAGTCCTATTGGTTGATTGGTTGTTGGAGCATGTTCCTGTTAATGACCTTTGTTATTATTTCCCTGATGGAGGTTTCTGATGCTAGGATATTCCTGGGCAGCTCTCTATGCAATGGTCAGGGGGTGTAAGAGCACAGCAGGTCGGGCAGCATCCAAGGAGCAGGAAACTCGACAGTTCGGGCAAAAGCCCTTCATCAGGTCTCGTATGAAAATGTGTCCCATCATCCTATCACAACCATCATCCTATCACTCGGTGACCTTTTTAAATCCTGATGAAGGGCTTTTGCCCAAAACGTTGATTTTCCTGCTCCTCGGATGCTGCCTGACATGCTGTGCCTTTCCAGCACCACTCTGATCTCGACTCTGGTTGCCAGCATCTGCAGTCCTCACTTTTGCCAGGGGTTCTAAGACAGAGGCCCAGTCCCTTGCTCTCTCTTCCTGGCTTTGCCAGACACGGATTGCCATGCAGTGTGGGAACCAGGAAGAGGGGGGAGTGCCCTTGCATCACATTGATGCCTTCGGACGTTGTTCCTGGAACTGAGTACACATTAAACACTGACTATTTTTCCTTCATAGTGTCTTGGCATATGGGTGTCACTGGCATTTATTAACCATCCCTAATTGCCCATGAACTGAGCTCAGCCATGCCAGGGGGCAGTTAAATTTAACACTGCTGGGGGTCGGGGTCACGGGGCTGGTGAGGCTCAGTAAGGACAGGATAATTTCCTTTTCCTCAAAGACATTTGTCTGGCATTAGGTCCCCAAGAACCACTGCTGTTGCCACCAGTTTGTGCTGTTTCACTGTAGCCCTTGAAGCAGGTTGTAATGTGTACTGCATTACTGACCTGTAACATGTGTATGTAACAGGACTGCACTGTAATGGTGTATGTGTAATAGCATGTGTTGGCAATACTGACCTGCAATGGTGTTTGTGTAGAAGTGATGCACTGGCTTGTGTATGTGTAGCAGTGCTGAACTGTGCAGGTATAGCAATTGGTACTGCATTTGATTACATTTAGTGGTGCTGAACGGTAATGGTGTATGTATTACAGTGCTGAACGGTAATGTGTACACGTGGCAGTGCTGAACTGTAACGGTGTATGTATTACAGTGCTGAACGGTAATGTGTACACGTGGCAGAGCTGAACTGTAATGGTGTATGTATTACAGTGCTGAACGGTAATGTGTACACGTGGCAGTGCTGAACTGTAATGGTGTATGTATTACAGTGCTGAACGGTTATGTGTGCATGTGGCAGTGCTGAATTGTAATGGTGTATGTATTACAGTGCTGAACGGTAATGTGTGCATGTGGCAGTGCTGAACTGTAATGGTGTATGTATTACAGTGCTGAAGGGTAATGTGTGCATGTGGCAGTGCTGAACTGTAATGGTGTATGTATTACGGTGCTGAACGGTAATGTGTACACATGGCAGTGCTGAACTGTAATGGTGTATGTATTACAGTGCTGAAGGGTAATGTGTGCATGTGGCAGTGCTGAACTGTAATGGTGTATGTATTACAGTGCTGAACGGTAATGTGTGCATGTGGCAGTGCTGAACTGTAATGGTGTATGTATTACAGTGCTGAACGGTAATGTGTGCATGTGGCAGTGCTGAACTGTAATGGTGTATGTATTACAGTGCTGAACGGTAATGTGTGCATGTGGCAGTGCTGAACTGTAATGGTGTATGTATTACAGTGCTGAAGGGTAATGTGTGCATGTGGCAGTGCTGATCTGGAATGGTGTATGTATTACGGTGCTGAACGGTAATGTGTACACGTGGCAGAGCTGAACTGTAATGGTGTACGTATTACAGTGCTGAACAGTAATGTGTGCATGTGGCAGTGCTGAACTGTAATGGGGTATGTATTACAGTGCTGAACGGGAATGTGTGCATGTGGGCAGTGCTGAACGGTAATGATATATGTATTACAGTGCTGGACGGTAATGTGTGCATGTGGCAGTACTGAACTGTAATGGTTTATGTATTACAGTGCTGAACGGTAATGTGTGCATGTGGCAGTGCTGAACTGTAATGATGTATGTATTACAATGCTGAACGGTTATGTGTGCACATGGCAGTGCTGAACTGTAATGGTGTATGTATTACAGTGCTGAATGGTAATGTGTGCATGTGGCAGTGCAGAACTGGAATGGTGTATGTGTTACAGTGTTGGAAGGTAATGTGTGCATGTGGCAGTGCTGAACTGGAATGGTGTATGTATTACAGTGCTGAACGGTAATGGTGTATGTATTACAGTGCTGGACAGTAATGTGTACATGTGGCAGTGCTGAACTGTAATGGTGTATGTATTACAGTGCTGGACGGTAATGCGTACATGTGGCAATGCTGAACTGTAATGATATATGTATTACAGTGTTGGAAGGTAATGTGTGCATGTGGCAGTGCTGAACTGTAATGGTGTATGTATTACAGTGCTGGACAGTAATGTGTGCATGTGGCAGTGCTGAACTGTAATGGTGTATGTATTACAGTGCTGAACGGTTATGTGTGCATGTGGCAGTGCTGAACTGTAATGGTGTATGTATTACAGTGCTGGACAGTAATGTGTACATGTGGCAGTGCTGAACTGTAATGGTGTATGTATTACAGTGCTGAACGGTAATGCGTGCATGTAGCAGTACTGAATTGTAATGGTGTATGTATTACAGTGCTGAACGGTAATGTGTGCATGTGGCAGGGCTGAATTGTAATGGTGTATGTATTACAGTGCTGGACGGTAATGTGTGCACGTGGCAGTGCTGAACTGTAATGGTGTATGTTGTACAGTGTTGGAAGGTAATGTGTGCATGTGGCAGTGGCTGAACTGTAATGGTGTATGTATTACAGTGCTGAACAGTAATGTGTGCATGTGGCAGTGCTGAACTGTAATGGTGTGTGTGTGTAGTACAGTGTTGGACGGTAATGTGTGCGTGTGGCAGTGCTGAACTGTAATGGTGTATGTATTACAGTGCTGGACAGTAACGTGTGCATGTGGCAGTGCTGAACTGTAATGGTTTATGTATCATAGTGTTGGACAGTAATGTGTGCATGTGGCAGTGCTGAACTGTGATGGTGTATGTATTACAGTGCTGGATGGTAATGTGTGCATGTGGCAGTACTGAATTGTAATGGTGTATGTATTACAGTGCTGAACGGTAATTTGTGTACATGGCAGTGCTGAACTGTAATGGTGTGTGTAGTACAGTGCTGAACGGTAATGGTGTATGTATTACAGTGCTGGACAGTAATGTGTACATGTGGCAGTGCTGAACTGTAATGGTGTATGTATTACAGTGCTGGACGGTAATGTGTACACTGGCAGTGCTGAACTGCAATGGTGTATGTATTACAGTGCTGAATGGTAATGTGTACACGTGGCAGTGCTGAACGGTAATGGTGTATGTATTACAGTGCTGGAAGGTAATGTGTGCATGTGGCAGTGCTGAACTGTAATGGTGTATGTATTACAGTGCTGGACAGTAATGTGTGCATGTGGCAGTGCTGAACTGTAATGGTGTATGTATTACAGTGCTGAACGGTTATGTGTGCATGTGGCAGTGCTGAATTGTAATGGTGTATGTATTACAGTGCTGAACGGTAATGCGTGCATGTAGCAGTGCTGAATTGTAATGGTGTATGTATTACAGTGCTAAACGGTAATGTGTGCATGTGGCAGTGCTGAATTGTAATGGTGTATGTATTACAGTGCTGGACGGTAATGTGTGCACGTGGCAGTGCTGAACTGTAATGGTGTATGTTGTACAGTGTTGGAAGGTAATGTGTGCATGTGGCAGTGGCTGAACTGTAATGGTGTATGTATTACAGTGCTGAACAGTAATGTGTGCATGTGGCAGTGCTGAACTGTAATGGTGTGTGTGTGTAGTACAGTGTTGGACGGTAATGTGTGCATGTGGCAGTGCTGAACTGTAATGGTTTATGTATCATAGTGTTGGACAGTAATGTGTGCATGTGGCAGTGCTGAACTGTGATGGTGTATGCATTACAGTGCTGGATGGTAATGTGTGCATGTGGCAGTACTGAATTGTAATGGTGTATGTATTACAGTGCTGAACGGTAATTTGTGTACATGGCAGTGCTGAACTGTAATGGTGTGTGTAGTACAGTGCTGAACGGTAATGGTGTATGTATTACAGTGCTGGACAGTAATGTGTACATGTGGCAGTGCTGAACTGTAATGGTGTATATATTACAGTGCTGGACAGTAATGTGTGCATGTGGCAGTGTTAAACTGTTATGATGCATGTATTACAGTGCTGATCGGTAATGTGTGCATGTGGCAGTGCTGGACTGTAATGGTGTATGTATTACAGTGCTGGACAGTAACGTGTGCATGTGGCAGTGCTGAACTGGAATGGTGTATGTATTACAATGCTGAACAGTAATGTGTGCATGTGGCAGTGCTGAACTGTAATGGTGTACGTATTACAGTGCTGAATGGTAATGTGTGCATGTGGCAGTACTGAACTGTAATGGTATATGTATTACAGTGCTGAACGGTAATTTGTGCATGTGGCAGTGTTGAACTGTAATAGTGTATGTATTACAGTGCTGAACATTAATGTGTGCATGTGGCAGTGCTGAACAGTAATGGTGTATGTATTACAGTGTTGGACAGTAACGTGTGCATGTGGCAGTGCTGAACTGGAATGGTGTATGTATTACAATGCTGAACAGTAACGTGTGCATGTGGCAGTGCTGAACTGTAATGGTGTATGTATTACAGTGCTGAATGGTAATGTGTGCATGTGGCAGTACTGAACTGTAATGGTGTATGTATTACAGTGCTGAACGGTAATTTGTGCATGTGGCAGTGTTGAACTGTAATAGTGTATGTATTACAGTGCTGAATGGTAATGTGTGCATGTGGCAGTGCTGGACTGTAATGGTGTATGTATTACAGTGTTGGACAGTAATGTGTGCATGTGGCAGTGCTGAACTGTAATGGTGTATGTATTACGGTGCTGAATGGTAATTTGTGCATGTGGCAGTGCTGAACTGTAATGGTGTATGTATTACAGTGCTGAATGGTAATGTGTGCATGTGGCAGTGCTGGACTGTAATGGTGTATGTATTACAGTGTTGGACAGTAATGTGTGCATGTAGCAGTGCTGAATTGTAATGGTGTATGTATTACAGTGCTGAACGGTAATGTGTGCATCTGGCAGTGCTGAATTGTAATGGTGTATGTATTACAGTGCTGAACGGTAATGTGTGCATGTGGCAGTGCTGAATTGTAATGGTGTATGTATTACAGTGCTGGACGGTAATGTGTGCACGTGGCAGTGCTGAACTGTAATGGTGTATGTTGTACAGTGTTGGAAGGTAATGTGTGCATGTGGCAGTGGCTGAACTGTAATGGTGTATGTATTACAGTGCTGAACAGTAATGTGTGCATGTGGCAGTGCTGAACTGTAATGGTGTGTGTGTGTAGTACAGTGTTGGACGGTAATGTATGCGTGTGGCAGTGCTGAACTGTAATGGTGTATGTATTACAGTGCTGGACAGTAACGTGTGCATGTGGCAGTGCTGAACTGTAATGGTTTATGTATCATAGTGTTGGACAGTAATGTGTGCATGTGGCAGTGCTGAACTGTGATAGTGTATGTATTACAGTGTTGGACAGTAATGTGTGCATGTGGCAGTGCTGAACTGTAATGGTGTATGTATTACGGTGCTGAATGGTAATTTGTGCATGTGGCAGTGCTGAACTGTAATGGTGTATGTATTACAGTGTTGGACAGTAATGTGTGCATGTGGCAGTGCTGAACTGTAATGGTGTATATATTACAGTGCTGAATGGTAATTTGTGCATGTGGCAGTGCTGAACTGTAATATGGTGTGCTTATTACAGTGCTGAACGGTAATGTGTACACTGGCAGTGCTGAACTGCAATGGTGTATGTATTACAGTGCTGAATGATAATGTGTACACGTGGCAGTGCTGAACTGCAATGGTGTATGTATTACAGTGCTGAACGGTAATGTGTACACTGGCAGTGCTGAACTGTAATGGTGTATGTATTACAGTGCTGAATGGTAACGTATGCATGTGGCAGTGCTGAACTGTAATGGTGTATGTATTACAGTGCTGAACGGTAATATGTACACTGGCAGTGCTGAACTGTAATGGTGTATGTATTACAGTGCTGAACGGTAATGTGTACACTGGCAGTGCTGAACTGCAATGGTGTATGTATTACAGTGCTGAATAGTAACGTGTGCATATGGCAGTGCTGTTTGTATTTGGATACATTGATCAGGATTGCACTGTCGTGGTTTTGTTTTGCAGTCCCTTACTGCAGTTGGTTCCATGGGGCAGCGCGACACTGTAACAGGCCATTGTGACTGATGAAGGAGTGCATTGGTAATCAAGTTCCTCAAGAGCAAGGGTTAAATGTATAACGGTATAACATCACCACCAGAATGGTCAACTCGTTTCTCTTCTCTACTGTTGTCCAACAAAATAAACTTTCACCAGGTTCTCTAATAAACACAAAAGTAACTTGTTTATTCTAAATAAACTAATTACTACAAGAAGTGTCAAACTGTTTAACAACCAAGCCATTGGTCAGAATCAAACCAAATGCCTTACTGTCACACACATGCAGATACTCAACTGGCAAGGTGATGTAGCACTGCACAGAAGGTATGGGTTTTTAAAAAGAGTAATAAGGTAAAATAATCTCATAGGCCAAAAGTTTGAAGTGAAAGGGTAAATAATGACTGAGTTATCTGTACGGGTTCTTCTTTCTCATGAGGGAAATCTTTCTTTTTGCCGCCCGCTTCTTGAAAGTCTGTTCCTTGAATTTCACACCTCGGTGTGTACAGAAACTGCAGTTTCAGTTCAGAGGCTATTGCTAAGCAACCTTCATAATTAATAGCATTCTCATCTCTCTTAAAAGGTTTTGTTTGTAGCAGTGCTATACTGCTACTGTAATAGTGAATGTTTAACAATGGTGAATTACAATGTTCCATGTTTAATAGTACTGAACTATAATAGTGTATGTATAGCAATGTTGGACTGTGATGGTGTATAGAGATGCTGCATTGAAATGTGTATATGCAACTGTGCTGAGCTGTAATGCTGTATGTGTAGCAGTACTGAACTGTAATGCAGTAACTGTAACAAGATTTCACTGTAATGGGGTATTTGCAGCAGGGCAAAGAGTTATCTAGACTCAAAGTGTTAGCTTGCTCTCTCTGCATGGATGCTGCTTGACCCACTGTAACCTCCAGCATTTGCTGTTTTCAGTACAGGTTCCAGCATCTGCAGCAATTTGTTCCTGCAATGTACCAGCCTTGTTGTTTTACTGTTAGTGTGTCTCCGACAGCAAGGATATATTTCTAAGCAATGAAGGAGCGATGATTTAACTCATCGCTTTATGTTAGTGGAGGAGTGAGCGTGTAACCTCAGCTGACACATGGACTGCAGCGCAGAGTGAGCTGTGAGTCACTACCGTTAACTTCAACACAGCATTTGACCAAATATGGTACCAAAGAGTTTATGGGATTAAACAAAAACTCTCCACTGTTTGGAATCACATCTCTTGACACGGTCTTATGGTGTTATCATGACATTATCAATCCAGTGGCCGGGGTAATGTTCGGGAACGTGGGTTCAAATCCTGTCATGGCAGATAGTGGAATTCAAATTCAATGAGAAAGCCAATCAGGGATGCAGGATCTGATGATGACCATGATATTGTTGAAGGAATATCCTTTTTCTGGTTTATTAATGTCCTTTAGAGAAGGAAATCTTCCATCCTTACTGGCCTGGCCTATACATGACTCCAATCCACAGCAATGAGATTGATTCTTAGGGAATTAGAGATGGGTAATAAATGCTTGTCGAGCCAGTGCCACCCTCATCCTGTAAATAGAACATAGAACATAGAACATCACAGCGCAGTACAGGCCCTTCGGCCCTCGATGTTGCACCGACCTGTCATACCAATCTGAAGCCCATCTAACCTACACTATTCCATGTACGTCCATATGTTTGTCCAATGACGACTTAAATGCACTTAAAGTTGGCGAATCTACTACTGATGCAGTCAAGGCGTTCCATACCCTTACTACTCCCTGAGTAAAGAAACTACCTCTGACATCTGTCTTATACCTGTCTCCCCTCACTTTAAAGTTGTGTCCCCTTGTGTTTACCGTCCTCATACTTGGAAAAAGGCTCTCCCTGTCCACCCTATCTAACCCTCTGAATGAATTAAAAAAAACACAATCAGTAATGTGATAACAACCACTTTGTGATGCTGACTGGGGTGATTAATATTTATTAAAACTGCAGCAGGAATGTTTCTTTTTTCTTCAGAAGATTGAATCATAGATTCCCTACAGTGTGGAAACAGGCCCATCGGCCCAACAAGTCCACTCCGACCCTCCAATGAGCAACACACCCAGACCCATTCCCCTACACTTATCCCTGACTAATGTACTTAACATACACGTTTCTGAACACTACGGGCAATTTAGCATGGCCAATTCACCTGACCTGCACATCGTTGGACTGTGGGAGGAAACCGGAGCACCCGGAGGAAACCCACGCAGACACGGGGAGAATGTGCAAACTCCACACAGTCAGTCACCAAGGCTGGAATCAAAGCCGGGTCCCTGGTGCTGTGAGGCAGCAGTGCTAACCACGAGCCACCATGTTTGGTGGATCTTTTACAACCAAAGAGGGTGACAGGGCTGTAGTTTCATGCCTCATTTTAAACCTCACTTGGTTACATTTTCACATTTCTATATACATTGGGATTTCCATTTGACTGCAGGAAACTGAAATCAGGTCCTTGGCTGTGAGGCCTCCTTCTCGATGCCAAGTGCCCGAGTAAATGTTTTACAGAATTCTGGAAGGAGTGGACTTAAAGATGGCCACATCTGAATTGGCCCCAGTGTAAAGACTCATTTTGTTAAAGACTGTTCTATTTCTTGTACAATTCCAAATATGGTTATGTACAGAGCACAGCTAGGAATTCACAGGCACCAGGAATAATGAGATGTCATCAGCCACACCAGCTCATTGCCTTCTCTCTCGGTCTCACTGTCTTACTTTCTGCTTTTTAGCTTTCTCAGTGTCTTCATCTGTCTCTGTTTCTTTCAGCACTCCCACAGCACAGACTCTCCGACAGTGCGGCACTCCCTCAGCACTGACCCTCCGACAGTGCGGCACTCCACCAGCACTGACCCTCTGACAGTGCGGCATTCCCACAGCACTGACGCTCCGACAGTGCGGCACTCCCTCAGCACTGACATTCTGACAGTGAGCAATCCCTCAGCACTGACCCTCTGACAGTGTGGCACTCCCTCAGCACTGACCCTCTGACAATGCGGCATTCCCTCAGCACTGACCCTCTGACAATGCGGCACTCCCTCAGCACTGACCCTCCGACAGTGTGGCACTCCCTCAGTACTGACCCTCTGACAGTGCGGCAATCCCTCAGTACTGACCCTCCGACAGTGTGGCACTCCCTCAGTACTGACCATCCGACAGTGCGGCACTCCCTCAGCACTGACCCTCTGACAATGCGGCACTCCCTCAGCACTGACCCTCTGACAATGCGGCACTCCCTCAGCACTGACCCTCTGACAGTGCGGCAATCCCTCAGTACTGACCCTCCGACAGTGTGGCACTCCCTCAGTACTGACCGTCCGACAGTGCGGCACTCCCTCAGCACTGACCCTCCGACAATGCGGCACTCCCTCAGCACTGGCCCTCTGACAGTGAGCACTCCCTCAGCACTGACCCTCCGACAGTGCGGCACTCCCTCAGCACTGACCCTCTGACAGTGTGACGCTCCCTCAGCACTGGCCCTCTGACAGTGCGGCACTCCCTCAGCACTGACCCTCCGACAGTGCGGCACTCCCTCAGCACTGACCCTCCGACATACGGCACTCCCTCAGCACTGACCCTCCGACATACAACACTCCCTCAGCACTGACCCTCTGACAGTGCGGCACTCCCTCAGCACTGACCCTCTGACAGAGCGACACTCCTTCAGTACTGACCCTCCGACAGTAGCACTCCCTCAGTACTTATCCTCCGACAGTACGGCACTCCCTCAGCACTGACCCTCTGACAGTGCGGCTCTCCCTCAGCACTGACCCTCTGACAGTGCGGCTCTCCCTCAGCACTGATCCTCTGACAGTGTGGCGCTCCCTCAGCACTGACTCTCCGACAGTGCGACACTCCCTCAGCACTGACCCTCCGACAGTGCAGCACTCCCTCAGTACTGACCCTCCGACAGTGCAGCACTCCCTCAGCACTGACCCTCCGACAGTGCAGCACTCCCTCAGTACTGACCCTCCGACAGTGTGGCACTCCCTCAGTACTGACCCTCTGACATTAGGATACTTCCTATGTGCCTCTTTCCAAATGTGAAAACTCTTCTTAAGTTGTGATGTCTGAAATGAATACAATGCTCCATGTATAACCCAGTCAGGAACTTGTAAAGGAGTAATATACCTTCCCAGTCATGAAACACCAGTTTTGGTCAGTCTGCTTTAAGAATTAAAGTAGGATTGAAATAAAGGTTTGAATTAATTTGGTAAATGAAATCAAACAAAAATCTATTTTTACAGGCCATGAACAAAATAACTGGATGCCTTTAATTTGAGATCTTCACTACATTATTGACAGGAGAATTTTGGGAAATGATTAAGATTGTTTGGTCATGGAATGTACACTCAGACACTGTGGGGGATTATCCAGAATATTATTTTAAAAAACAGATCAGTATTTTGAAGAAAATGGTCCACAGATACCTCATTGAAAGGACTGCAGATGCTGGAAATCCAAAACAAAAGCAGAAATTGCTGGAAAAGTTCAAGAGGTCTAGCAGCATCGGTGGAGAGAAATCAGAGCTAATCTCAATTGTGAGGCAGGGTCACCCGACCTGGAACGTTAACTCTGACTTCTCTCCACACATGCTGTCAGACCCCCTTGAGCTTTTCCAGCAACTTCTGTTTTTGTAACTCATTGAGAGAGTTATTCCATTTGGTAATGGGCTGAATGGCATCCTTTTATGATTTGACAGTCTTATGAGTGGCTTATTAATTATTGTTTTGTTTTTAACAAGACTGCATGGTTATTATCCACTTGTTATATGTGCCTTTTGCTGTAACTTATCTCAACCTTCTCGAAGGTCAGGCAATAAATGCTGGTTTCACCAGCAAAGTCTGCATCCCATAAATGTAGAAAAGAAATCCTGGAATAGCAATATCTTATTCCTATGGATTTAGGAAGCACATTCCAACAGGAAGAGGCCATTCAGCCCCTCAAGCTGCTTCTGTTTTGCATTGAGATCATGCTGGAATTTTACATCCACCCATTTGCCTCCCTGGTTCAGGGATGCCTGAAGAGGTGGAGTGTGTAGTATTTCTCTTTGATTGATTTGATGTGTCAACTGTTTATATTTGAGGCTATAAAATGGCTGGTAATGTTGCTGTTTTACAACCTCTTGAGAATCATTTGCAGTTTGCAAATGATCATCAGAATGTCAAAACCTTTTAGCAATTGGTAGAGTTATTTCATTTTTATTGGGGCAGCTGAACAAAGGTGGAAACTGGGTCTCTCACAATAATTTAATTACATTTTTCTGATGATATTCCAAACCCCTGGAGCTTAACTCTTGTAGTTTACAGTATTATATTAATTATTGGACTAAATTATATACTACAACACACAGTCCTGACTCTCAGTAATTAGATTAACAGCAAGAGCACAAAGGGAGAATCAGAATGATAACAAGTCAAGCAGAAGATTGGGATTGGAGGAAAATATTGAACTTGCTAATCCTGTTAAATCTAACATTATCAATATCTCTGAAGGTCGCTCGAGAAAATTATTCATATTGAGCAAACTGGAACAAGATGATGCCGAATGGAAGTGTAATCACTGAGGATGTGATCAGATATATCAGAACTTGCTCCCATTCTGGCCTCCAAGTGTACCAAAACCTGAGCTATCTTCCAGCAGGTTTGTGATTTCTTTAACATTGTATGTGGTGTAACAGTAACTATCTGTTACACCTGCACAACACTGACAATGCTTCAGTCTTTACCCCCTTGCTCATTACCAATCCCACTGACATTGTCCTACTCTTCCATTAGAGTCATGGAATTATACAGCACGGAAACAGACCCTTCGGTCCAACCCGTCCACGCCGACCAGATATCCCAACTCAATCTAGTTCCACCTGCCAGCACCTGACCCATATCCCTCCAAACCCTTCCTATTCATATACCCAGCCAGATGTCTTTTAAATGCTGTAATTGTACCAGCTTCCACCACTTCCTCTGGCAGCTCATTCCATACTCGTCCCACCCTCTTCGTGAAAAAATTGCTCCTTAGTTGCCTTTTATATCTTTCCCCTCTCACCCTAAACCTATGCCCTCTAGTTCTAGACTCTCCCACCCCTGGGAAAAAAACCTTGACTATTTACCCTATCCATGTTCCTCGTAATTTTGTGAACTTCTATAAGGTCATCCCTCAACCTCTGACACTCAGGGAAAACAGGTCCAGTCTGTTCAGCCTCTCCCTATAGCTCAAACCCTCCAAGCTTGGCAACATCCTTGTAAATCTTTTCTGACCTCTTTCAAGTTTAACAACATCCTTCCCATAGCAGGGAGACCAGAATTGCACACAATATTCCAACAATGGCCTAACCAATGTCCTGTACAGCCGCAACATGACCTCCCAACTCCCGTACTCAATGCTCTGACCAATAAAGGAAAGTATACCAAACACCTTCTTCACTATCCTATCTACCTGCGACTCCACTTTCAAGGAGCTATGAACCTGCACTCCAAGGTCTCTTTGTTCAGCAACACTCCTCAGGACCTTACCATTAAGCGTGTAAGTCCTGCCCTGATTTTCCTTTCCAGAATGCAGCACCTCACATTTATCTAAATTAAACTCCATCTGCCACTCCTCAGCCCATTGGCCCATCTGATTCTGTTTTACTCTGAGGTCACCCTCTTCGCTGTCCACTACACCTCCAATTTTGGTGTCATCTGCAAACTTACTAACTATACCTCTTATGCTCACATCCACATCATTTGTATAAATGATGAAAAGTAGAGGGCCCAGCACCGATCCTTGTGGCACTCCACTGGTCACAGGCCTCCAGCCTGAAAAACAACCCTCCACCATCACCCTCTGTCTTCTACCTTTGAGTCAATTTTGTATCCAATTGGCTAGCTCTCCTTGGATCCCATGTGATCTAACCTTGCTAACCAGTCTCCCATGGGGAACTTTGTCGAATGCCTTATTGAAGTCCATATACATTACGTCCACTGCTCTGCCCTCATCAATCCTCTTTGTTACTTTTTCAAAAAACTCAATCAAGTTTGTGAGACATGATTTCCCATGCACAAAGCCCTGTTGACTATCCCTAACCAGTCCTTGTCTTTCCCAATACGTGTACTTCCTGTCCCTCAGGATTCCCTCCACTGATGTCAGGCTCATTGGTCTATCATTCCCTGGTTTTTCCTCAGCACCTTTCTTCAATACTATCACCACGTTCGCCAATCTTCAGTCTTCTAGCACTTCACCTGTGGCTATTGCTGTTACAAATATCTCAGAAAGGGGTCCAACAATCACATCCCTGGTTTCCCATAAAGTTCTGAGATGTATCTGATCAGGTCCTGAGGATTTATCCACGTTTATGCACTGTAAGCCCTCCAGTACCTCCTCCTCTCTAATATGAACTCTATTTTCAAGACATCCCTATTTATATCCCCCAGTGTTCTAGCTTCCATGTCCTTCTCCACAGTAAACACCAATGCAAAATACTCGCTTAGTATCTCCCCCATCTCCTATGGTTCCGTACACAGATGGCCTCATTGAGTTGTTCCCAAGTGGTATTATCCCCCTCTGTGTCCAATACCCTGTGGGAATACCTGCAAAGATACAAATTGTGAGAAATGTCCAATCATTACAAAAAGCATTAATTTCAAAACCTGTATTCTTCTGTGAATGCTTTAAGTAACACATACTCAAGCAATTACTCTCAGCATTTGGTGCTTTCGAACTTGATTATTGCTGTAAAAAGACACATTTTGTTAAAGCTTTTCATTTTGCACTCATCAGGAATGCAGCAGCATTCTCATGGCCACACCTTGACATATCAGAGTCCTCTTTCCAGCCAATCAGCACCCTTCTCTCATGCAGTTGGTTTTCCCCTTGAACTAGTGTTCTTGCAAATGGTCCTGATAAAAAGTTTGGCCAAATCCTGCCTATTTTTTCAGCAATACTCAATCACGGTCCCTATTGAAAGAGCCGTGTTCAAAAGCAGCAGAAAAGATATTGAGTAAGAATGGAGCTTTTATGAAGGTATTTTTAAAGATTTAAGTAGCAACAGAATATTGTTGAGCTCAGAGTCAAGGATTTCTGTAAAACTGAACAAAAGCGTTAGTAGAAACTGGAAAGGGGATATTATCAGCTTTTGTGCAACAGAGCCCTGTACTCCCCCCAGCATTGCACTCAGCACCAAGCTCGGGAAAGTGAAAGCTTTGCAGGTACCTCAACATAACTGAGAGACAATCAAGATGGTGCAGCAGCTGACCGTGCCTGAACTGCTGTCTCCCTCTCTTTGTTCTCATGTAAGGTCTGTGCTTTCGTTTTAACATGTAAGGTCTCGGTAACAGCCCTGGTTAGTTTCTGCTGCAGTGAGGCTTACAGTGTCATTCCCATTATTCTGTCAGACACAGAAGTTGGAAGCACTGATATACAAACCACAAAAACTAGAGGCACGAGTTAATCCGATCACAATAATGACAAATAATTAATCGTTCGTAATAATGAACAACCAAATCCTGTTCATTTCTAGAGCAGTAAAATTAAAATTCTGAGAAATTATGTCAAACTGACATTGGATTGATGTGGAACTTTGTTAATGAACTTCAAAAAACATGAACAATTGTGATCTCCTTTTTACAAACTGAAAGATGAGGCACCAAAGAAGGTTCAAAAATGGTTTACAAAATTATTGCAGAGTGAAGAAATGGAACAATCTGGAAAATGAGAGAGGGACTAATCCCTCTCGAGACAAGAGGAAGTCGATGGGTGACTGGATAGAAACCTTCACACTGACAAATCAGATCAAAAGGATAGACAATGGGAAGATGTGTCCACTCGTCCAAATATGGGATACCAACCAACCAATCCAGTCAGGAATTCCAGAAAAAAACATCTTCACTCAGACAGCAGAGGGAAAGTGGGCCTGGCTTCCACAGCGAGTGGTCGAGGTGAATCATGTCGATAGATATAAGGGAGAACCTGGATAAACACATGGGGCAGAGTGGAATGAAAGGGAAGGGTAAAAGGGGGAGATGAAAAGCAGATGAAAGGAGGCTTGGGGTAAATATCAAGCCAGACCTGGAGAGAGTGGTAACTACAAAGTGAATTAAATCCTCCTGAAACTGGCAAAGGGATAGCTGGTCAGTCTTTGCCAATGGGAACCAACTATTCACAATCCCCAGAAACCAGTCCAACGTTCAAGGCTCTCTCCAACTCCCAGAGCCCAGGCCCAACCCCAACACCCATCTCCATCCCCACACCAAAATCCCAGCCATACTCCACACCCATTCCCAACCGAATCTTCATCCCAACCCCACTCCTTTCACCATTCCAACCCCAAACCCAGCCATACTCCATTTCCACCCCATCTCGACTCCCACTCCAAATCTCCAGTCACATTCCACACCCATTCTCAACTCCATCTTCACCCACTCCTATCACCATTCCATTAGCAACTCCCACTCCAATCCCCACCTCCATCCCCACTCCTGAGCCTTATCCACACTTATACATCCATTCCCACCCGCACCTTCACCCCAAATCCCATTCCCATGCTCTTTCTGATCCTCACCCCCACTACTACATCCCACCTGAATCTCTCTGTCCCTTCCCACCCACCTATATCCTGTATGCTACTCTCACACCCATGCCCCACTCCTACAGAATGTGGTTAGCAGGTAGTCAGTTCTATCAAGCCACAACAAGGTTTAATAAAAGAAATCAGTTCAGAAGAACCACCTGACATCGACCAAGGCAGCGGAAGGGACAGCTGTTGACCCTGCGGGGTCCTCCTCACTAACATCTGGGGCTCGTGCCAACATTGGGAGAGCTGTCTTACAGACTAGTCAAGTAACTGCCTGACATAGTCATACATACAGAATCATACTTTACAGACAATGTCCCAGACACCAGCATCACCATCACAGAACCAAAGAACTGTGAATACTGGAAATAAGAAACAAAATCAAAAATTGCTAGAAAAGCTCAGCAGGTCTGGCAGCATCTGTGGAGAGAAAGCAGAGTTAACATTTCGGGTCCAGTCACCCTTCCTCAGAACTGGACTTGAAACGTTAACTATGTTTCCTTCTCCTCAGATGCTGCCAGACCTGCTGAGTTTCTCTAACAATTTCTAATTTTGGTATATCATCACCATCCCGGGATATGTCCTGTCCCACCGGCAGGACAGACCCAGCAGAGGGGGCAGCATAATGGGCAACAGTCGGGAGGGAGTGGCCCTGGGAGGCCTCAACATTGACTCTGGACCCCATGACATCTCATAACACCAGGTTAAACATGAGCAAGGAAACCTCTTGCTGACTACTACATACCATCCTCCCCTGGCTGATGATTCAACACTCCTCTGTGTTTAACAACGCATGGGGGAAGCACTGAGGATGGTAAGGGCACAAAATGTACTCTGCATGGGGGACTTCAATGGAGAGTGCAGGAGGGCATGCCAGGGACAGTACCAGGCACACCTGAGGATGAGATATCAACCTGGTGAAGCCACCAAACTGGACTACTTGCCACCAAACAGCATAAACAGCAAGTGATAGACAGAGCTAAGTGATCCTACATCCTATAGGTTAGATTTAAGCTCTGCAGTCCTTCCACATCCAATGGATTCTGGAGGAGGAGGCTCTGCAAATATCCCCAACCTCAATGATGGAAGAGTCCAGCGCATCAGCGCTAAAGATAAGGCTGAAGCTTTCCCAGCAGTCTTCAGCCAGAAGTGTTGAGTGGATGATCCATCTTAGGCTCCTACAGTGGTCCACACTCCACGGGATATCAGGAAATGGTGGAGACACTAGATACTGCAAAGGCTATGGGCCCTGACAACATTCCGGCGATAGTACTGATGACGTGGGCTCTAGAACTTTCCACTCCCCGAGCCAAGCTGTTCCAGTACAGTTACAAAATGGCAACTATTGGACAATGTGGAATTTTGCCCAGGTTACTCCTGTACACAAACAGGAGAGCAAATCCAACCCGGCTAATTCATGCTCCATCAGTCTACTCTCCATCCTCAGTAAAGTGATGGACGGTGTCAGTAACAGAGCTATCAAGCAGCACCTGCTCAGCAATAACCTGCTCAGTGACGCTCAGTTTGGGTCCCCCCAGGGCCACTCAGCTCCTGACCCCATTACAGCCTTAGGTCAAACATGGACAAAAGAGCTGGATTCCAGAGGGGAGGGGAGAGGGACAGTCCCTGACATCAAGGCTGCATTCGACCGAGTGTGGCATCAAGGAGCCCTGGCAAAAACTGGAATCAATGGGTATCAGGGGGAAAACTCTCCGATGGTTAGAGTCATACCTGGCACATCAGAAGATGGTTGTGGTTGTTGGAGGTCAGTCATCTCAGCTCCAGGACATCTCTGCAGGAGTTCCTCAGGGTAGTGTCCTAGGCCCAACCATCTTCAGCTGTTCCATCAATGACCTTCCCTCCATCATAAGGTCAGGTGTGGGGATGTTCGCTGGTGATTGCACAATGTTCACCATTCTCAACTCCTCAGATATTGAAGCAGTCTGTGTCCAAATGCAGAAAATCTGGACAATATCCAGACTTGGGCTGACAAATATCAGGTGATGTATCATCAAACAGGTATAATCTAACCACCACCCTTGACATTCAATGGGGTTACCATCACTGAATCCCCCATTATCAACATCCTGGGGTTACCATTGACCAGAACTGCAATTTGCCAGATAAATATAGTGACTACAAGAGGGGGTGGCCTGGGTGGGATTGGATGACCTCTATCTGATTGTGGGGATTTGAGGATTCGAGAAGGACAGAGGCAGCAGATACATGGGAACACTACCCCCTGCAAGTTCCCCTTCGAGCCACTCACCATCCTGATTTGGAAATATATTGCCATTCCTCCAGCATTGCTGGGTCAAAATCCTGGAATTCCCTCCCTAAGGGCTTTGTGGGTCTACCTACAGCACATGGACTGCAGCGGTTCAACAAGGACGCTCACCCCCACCTTCTCAAGGGGCAGCTAGGGACAGGCAATAAACATGTTACCAGGAACATCCACATTCCATGAATGAATATATCGAAAGATCTGGTGAAGGTTTGAGGGGCTAGGTGAATTTGTTGTGTCCTCTGTTTCAGTGAGTTGCTGGCAGCAGTTTCCCCTGCTTTAGGGTTAATATTGTCATCATATTTCCCAACTCCATTCTGATTGACTGCTGCACATTCAGTCAGCTGGTTAATAGCCCCTCATTCCCGTAAGCATCTCTTATCTCAGTGCCTTGCTCTGAGTCAGCGCTCTGACCAGGATATGACTCATTTTGTTGATCAAGTCATCATTGGACATTACAAACTGCTATTCAGTCTCCATCAAAAACCACAACAAGTGACACTTTGCTGCTTTGTTTACAACTGGAAGGCCAGAAATGTTTCCTTGTTGACCTGTTTTCTTTGGAAGGGAGATGGTGAAGGAAAGCACCCTTAGGGGAATATGTTTCCTGTGATTTATCATGCCCTATTTTTACTCCTGGTCCCTAGACAAATGTTCCCAATTCATCCCAATTCTGGGCAGGACTCCCCCGCCTCACCCCAATTGTTACCCTCTGAGGTGGGGAGGCAAGATTTGGCTCCCATGGTTAATTTTCCTCACAGATAGGGATGTGAAAATATCCTCATCAACACCAATCTGAAATTTAGAATTTAAAAGGAGCTAAATTAACCAGATTACACAGCCATAGAGATGCATAGCACAGAAACAGACCTTTTGGTCAAACTCGTCCATGCCGACCAGATATCCTAAACTAATCTAGTCCCATTTGTCAGCATTTGGCCTATATCCCTCTAAACCCTTCCTACTCAAATGCCTTTTAAATGCTGTAATTGTACCAGCCTCCACCACTTCCTCTGGCAGCTCATTCCATACATGCACCACCCTCTGTGTTGCCCATATATCTCTTTTAAATCTTTCCCCTCTCATCTTAAACATATGCACTCTAGTTTTTGATTCCCCTACCCCTGGGAAAAGACCTCAGCAATTCACCTTTTCCATGCCCCTCATCATTTTATAAATCTCTATAAGGTCACTCCTCAGCCTCCGATGCTCCAGGGAAAGCAGCCCCAGCCTGTTCAACCACTCCCTGTAGCTCAAACCCTCCAACCTTGGCAACATCCTTGTAAACCTTTTCTGAGCCCTTTCAAGTTTCACAACATCCTTCCGATAGGAGAGAGACCAGAAGTGCACACAATATTCCAAAAGTGGCCTAACCAATGTCCCACACAGCCACAACATGATCTCCCAACTCCTGTGCTCAATGCACTGACCAGTAAAGAGTAAGTTGATGAGCAACAAAATGTGAGGAAAGCTAATAAAACACAACAGACAGACGGACAGTTTAGAAATGTGAATTGAGTCAAAATGACAGTTAAAAAGGTGTACAGATCTGACACTTGGTCCCATCAGGATTGCATGGTGAATATTGCAGCTGTCCAGTGCTAATACGGATCTTGCTGATGAAGGAGTTGATTTTGAGATTCTTGGCTCAGCAAGTTAGCCTCCAGGTTTTTGTCCTGTCCCCTTTTTGACAGTCACCTCACTGGTATGCCTTCCTTCCAGAATTCAGTGGTTGAGAAAACCTTCCTTTCAGGATGTCTGATACCCTCCTCAAGCTCTGACCTTCACAAGTCCACACTGGCACAGTGGCCCACAAACTCACACAGACCGAGCGTTGTAGTTAGGGTCTATCTCTTCTTATATATTCCTGGGTCCGCAGATTATAGCATAATCTCCAGATTATCGAAGTTGGCTGAGACCTCGTTATCTCTGTAACCACAGGAGATCACAGTCCAGTTGTTTCTGAATTACTTCTCTCCTTGTGAAGGGTCACTGTTTGAAGTTCCGTTGACAATTTGAGGCTATTCCTTGGCTCCTCTCTGGATTAAATATGATCCACACAGGGCTTTGCTAGACAGTTATTGAACTTACATCTGCCTGACCACTATTAAAAGTTCATGCTGATATGTGAGCAGTTATGTAGAGTTATGATCTGTTGCTATGATACTTGTTCCCCACCCCATTTCCCTTGGTACGCCACCCTCACTCCGATCACTCCAACAAGACACCAGTGCTCCAGGTGTGCAGTGCTTAAAGAAGGCATTAACCACCTTGAGAGTGCAAACTGGAACCTGGAATTCTAAATTCAATCAGACTGAGCATTGTAGAGTTTCCAGAAGCTTCCAAACTCACTCCCACAGTCCACCTTTTGAACAGTGATTAAACTGCTTTTCTGTTTTATCTTCTGAGGTTTCTGGAAGTGCAGAAGTACCTGCAGTTATTTAACACTCTTATCTGGAACTGTTCCTCCTTGGGTCTGTTCCTCCATTTAACTTCATCCTGCCTAATTGATTCTGGAACTTGTGATGTCCCAGAACACATCATTGGAGAAACTCTACAGATCTAGCAGGATGTGTGTGTGTGTATGTGTGTGTGTGTGTGTGTGTGGCGGGGAGGGGGGGGGGGGGGGGGGTTGGGGGTGAGAGAGAGGAACAAGGATTAAAGGACGTCACAGCCAGAGTGCAGGAAATCCTCAAGGACGAGGGTGAAGAGCCAGAGGTGGTGGTACATGTCGGCATAAATGATGTCGGGAAGAAGAGGAGAAACATACTACAGCGAGACTTCGGAGAACTAGGAAGAAGGCTGAAAAGCAGGACGTCCAAGGTGGTTATCTCCGGTTTGCTTCCAGTTCCTCGGGCTGGTGAAGCCAGAAACAGGGAGATAATGGACTTGAACGTGCGGCTGGGGAACTGGTGCAGGAAGCAAGGATTTAAATTCTTGGATCACTGGGGTATGTTTTGTGGTAAACATAAATTATACAAGAGAGATGGTTTGCACCTTAATAGGTTGAGGACCAGCATTCTGGCAGGCAGGTTTGCTAGTGCAACACAGCTGCGTTTAAACTAAGTAGCGGGAGGGAGGGGACAAACTGGATGTTTAAGAAGGAAATTGGAGGGAAAGTTAGAACAAGAGAAGTCAAGAAAGACAACTGTATCAATGAAGCAGAAAACTCAGAAAGGGATCATGAGTGAAATAGGGGTTGATGGGAAGGGTGAGGGCAGTAACAAATTAAAAATACTATACATGAATGCACGAAGCATTAGACATAAGATGGATGAGCTTGAGGTTCTTTTGGAAATTGGCAGATACGATATTGTGGGGATAACTGAGACGTGGCTTCAAGTGGACAGGGCCTGGGAAATGAATATTCAAGGCCACACGTGCTATCGTAAGGACAGACTGACGGGCAGAGGAGGTGGGGCGGCCATGTTGGTAAGGGATGATATTCAGCCCCTTGCGCGGGGGGGACCTAGAATCAGGGGATGTAGAGTCAATATGGATAGAGCTGAGAAATTCTAAGGGTAAAAAGACCCTCTTGGCAGTTATCTACAGGCCCCCAAACAGTAGTCTGGATGTCGGATGTAAGTTGAATCAGGAGCTGAAATTGACCTGTCGCAAAGATGTTACTACAGTTGTTATGGGGGATTTCAACATGCAGGTAGACTGGGAGAATCAGGATGGTATTGGACCTCAAGAAAGAGACTTTGTGGAGTGCCTCCGAGATGGATTCTTAGAACAGCTGGTGCTGGAGCCTACCAGGGAGAAGGCAATTCTGGATCTGATATTATGCCACGAACCAGAATTGGTCAGGGACGTCCAAGTGAAGGAGCCATCGGGAAGTAGTGACCATAATACAATAAGCTTCGATCTGCAATTTGAGAGGGATAGGGTACAGTCGGAAGTGATAATATTTCTGTTGAATAAAGGGAACTATGGAGCTATGAGGGAGGAGCTGGCCAAAGTTCAATGGTGCAATACCTTAGCAGGGATGACCGTGGAGGAACAATGGCGGATATTTCTGTGTATAATGCAGAAGTTGCAGGATCAGTTCATTCCTAAAAGGAAGAAAGATCCCAGGAGGAGGCATGGGCGGCTGTGGCTGATGAGGGAAGTTAAGAAACATATAAAGTTAAAAGAGAAAAAGTATAACATAGCAAAGATAAGTGGGAAAATGGAGGACTGGGAAGCTTTTAAAGAACAACAGAGGATTACTAAGAAGGAAATACGCGGAGAAAAAATGAGTTACGAAGGTAAACTGGCTAAAAATATAAAGGAGGATAGTAAAGGCTTTTTTAGGTATGTGCAAGGCAAAAAAATGGTTAGGACTAAAATTGGGCCCTTGAAGACAGAAACAGGGGAATATATTACAGGGAACAAAGAAATGGCAGAAGAATTAAATTGGTACTTCAGATCTGTGTTCACTGGGGAAGACACAAGCAATCTCCCTGAGGTAACAGTGGCTGAAGGACCTGAACTGAAGGGAATTTATATTTGCCAGGAATTGGTGTTGGAGAGACTGTTAGGTCTGAAGGTTGATAAGTCCCCGGGGCCTGATGATCTACATCCCAGGGTACTGAAGGAGGTGGCTCGAGAAATCGTGGATCCGTTGGTGATTATTTTCCAGAGTTCGATAGATTCAGGATCAGTTCCTGCAGATTGGAGGGTGGCTAATGTTGTACCACTTTTCAAGAAAGGACCGAGAGAGAAAGCAGGAAGTTATAGACCAGTTAGTCTGACCTCAGTGGTGGGAAAGATGCTGGAGTCTATTATGAAGGATGAAATTATGACACATCTGGATAGTAGTAACAGGATAGGACAGAGTCAGCATGGATTTATGAAGGGGAAATCGTGCTTGACTAATCTTCTGGAATCTTTTGAGGATGTAACTCTGAAGATGGACAAGGGAGATCCAGTGGATGTAGTGTACCTGGACTTTCAGAAAGCTTTTGATAAAGTCCTAAATAGGAGGTTAGTGAGCAAAATTAGAGCACATGGTATTGGGGGCAAAGTACTAGATTGGATTGAAAGTTGGTTGGCTGACAGGAAACAAAGCGTAGTGATAAACGGCTCCCTTTCGGAATGGCAGGCGGTGACCAGTGGAGTACCGCAGGGATTAGTGCTGGAACCGCAGCTTTTTACAATATATATTAATGATATAGAGGATGGTATTAATAGTAACATTAGCAAATTTGCTGATGATACAAAGCGGGGTGGCAGGGTGAAATATGAGGAGGATGTTAGGAGATTACAGGGTGACCTGGGCAGGTTAGGTGAGTGGTCAGATGCATGGCAGATGCAGTTTAATGTGGATAAATGTATGGTTATCCACTTTGGTGGCAAGAATAGGAAGGCGGATTACTACCTCAATGGAATCAATTTAGGTAAAGGGGCAGTACAAAGAGATCTGGGTGTTCTTGTACACCAGTCAATGAAGGTAAGCATGCAGGTACAGCAGGTAGTGAAGAAGGCTAATAGCATGCTGGCCTTTCTAACAAGAGGGATTGAGTATAGAAGCAAAGAGGTTCTTCTGCAGCTGTACAGGGCCCTGGTGAGACCGCACCTGGAATATTGTGTGCAGTTCTGGTATCTAAATTTGAGGAAAGACATTCTGGCTATTGAGGGAGTGCAGCGTAGGTTCACGAGGTCAATTCCTTGAATGGCGGGACTATCTTATGTTGAATGATTGGAGCGACTGGGCTTGTATACCCTTAAGTTTAGAAGACTGAGAGGGGATCCAATTGAGACATGTAAGATGATTAAAGAATTGGACATGCTGGAGGCAAGAAACATGTTTCCGCTGATGGGTGAGTGCCGAACCAGAGGACACAGCTTAAAAATACGGGGTAGACCATTTAGGACAGAGATGAGGAGAAACTTCTTCACCCAGAGAGTGGTGGCTGTGTGGAATGCTCTGGCCCAGAGGGCAGTGGAGGCCCAGTCTCTGGATTCGTTTAAGAAAGAGTTGGATAGAGCTTTCAACGATAGTGGAATCAAGGGTTATGGAGATAAGGCAGGAACAGGATACTGATTAAGGATGATCAGCCATGATCATAATGAATAGTGGTGCAGGCTCGAAGGGCAGAATGGCCTGCTCCTGCACCTATTGTCTATTGTCTATTGAGAGAGATAGAGAGAGACAGAGAGGGGGATGATAGAGAGAGGGGGAGGATAGAGAGAGGGGGAGAGAGAGAGAGGGGGAAGAGAGAGAGAGGAAGATAGAGGGAGGGAGAGAGAGAGAGCTAACATTTCAAGTCCAG
Source organism: Chiloscyllium plagiosum (assembly GCF_037043375.1). Lineage (NCBI taxonomy): Eukaryota > Metazoa > Chordata > Chondrichthyes > Orectolobiformes > Hemiscylliidae > Chiloscyllium > Chiloscyllium plagiosum. Next base: position 1,705,701 of record NW_028270157.1, read on the forward strand.
TATGAATCTTCTTATGAAGACTCAAAGCTTTCACGGTGTCTTTCTCTCTTCCCTCCTCACTCTCCTTGGACGTTGCCAGACCTGCCGAGTTTCTCGGAATTCGCTGTGTTTGTTTCAGATCTCAGCATCTGCAGTATTTTATTTTTTTTAAAGAGCTATTAACTTTAACTAGGATGTAATTACCTGCCAGTTGTCTCTTGGGGGAGGGACTTGTCGATTTCCAATACTGCTCATGAGAAGCTGGTATGACCAGGGAAATAACATCTGTGCCCTGTCTCAACCCCTCGATTATCATCAGCGTCCCAAAGACTGGTCCAGACCTTTTAACTCACTTTACCCAAGTATTAATTTTGGGAATAAAACCACAAAATGCACTTACTGGAAAAGTGAAATAAAAACCAAGCTCACTGGAGAAACTCAGTGGGAATGGCAGCATCTGTGGATAGAGAAACAGAATTAATGTTTCGAGTCAAGGGACCCAGTTCCCAGACTGTATTTCTGAAGAAGGGTCAGTGGAGTTGAAACGCTATCTCTGTTTTTCTCTCTCCATTACTTTGAGGAATCTGTGTTGTATTTTCTCGTTCTGGGTTAGTTTCAGGGCTTTGGGACGGTGCAGAGATTGAAACTGAGATGCTCTGTAGAATATGTTCGGGAACATTTCACATGCAGATTTACAGATAAAAAACACGAGCTGGGTCGCCTTAATACCTGAAGAAGGGCCTGTGCCCGAAACGTCGAATCTCCTGTTCCCTGGATGCTGCCTGACCTGCTGTGCTGTTCCAGCAATAAAGTTTCAGCTTTGATCTCCAGCGTCTGCAGACCTCACTTTCTCCCCGCCTTAATTCCTCAGCAACCATCAAAGAGAACAAACAAATATTGTTCTCTAACATTTGGACTTGAATCACGTTAACAATGTCTGGGAGGACAGGTCACTCAACATTACCGAGAACAGTCCCCTATTGTCCAGCACAACTACAGGATTGAGCTCAGAAGAAAGCTTCATGCAGCTCATTTGATGAAATGAGAATTTTAAAAATACTTGCCGTTAAATAGCTCCATTCATGACCACCTGATGTCCTAATTTTTCATCGCTTATGATTAATTTTGTACTCACTTTTGGAATAAGGAAAACACAATTTCTCATTATGACACAGCTGGAACAGCAACATAGCAATATGACAAGGAGCAGATCATCTTTAATAGTATCTGAGCGATAAATATTGCCTCAGACTCAAGGGAAAACATCCCTTCTGTTTGAAACATTGAAGTGGGACACAGTACATTCACCTCAGAGGCACATAGACCTGGCTTTAACAGCTCAACAAAACAATTGCATCTCGGCAGCACTCCCTCAGTGACGCTCCGACAGTGTGGCACTCCCTCAGTGACGCTCTGACAGTGTGGCACTCCCTCAGCACTGACCCTCCGACAGTGCGGCACTCCCACAGCACTGACCCTCCGACAGTGCGGCACTCCCTCAGCACTGACCCTCCGACAGTGCGGCACTCCCTCAGCACTGACCCTCCGACAGTGCGGCACTCCCTCAGCACTGACCCTCCGACAGTGCGGCACTCCCTCAGCACTGACCCTCCGACAGTGCGGCATTCCCTCAGCACTGACCCTCCGACAGTGCAGCACTCCCTCAGCACTGACCCTCTGACAGTGCAGCACTCCCTCAGCATTGACCCTCAGACAGTGCGGCACTCCCTCAGTACTGACCCTCCGACAGTGCAGCACTTCCTCAGCACTGACCCTCCGACATTGTGGCACTCCCTCAGCACTGACCCTCTGACAGTGCACTCCCTCAGTACTGACCTTCCAACAATGCAGCACGCCCTCAGCACTAAAAAATGTGGAGTTTTAAACAAAGCCACAGTCAGTGTTTTTTTTCAAATATTTAATGGGCAGAAGTTTAAAATGCCTTAAATAAAAACAGAAAGTACTGGAGTAGTTCAGTAAGTGTGGCAGCATCTGTAGAGAGAGAAAAACAAATTACACATCTGTTTGCACAATCTGTTGTAACTGTCCTATCTAACTGCTCCCTACTGAATTGAGACACACCTTTATCAACAAAGCTACCCCACCTCCTTTTGCTTTTACTCTCCTGCTCTGGAATTTGTTTTGACTTTTTCATTTAGTTTCCTATGTTTGATTTAGTTTAAAACATTCTGTAAATATTGCTCATGCCCTCATAAATATTTACAGTATAGAAGGAGACCTGATGAAGGATCCTGCCTGAAATGTTAACTCTATTGTTCCTTGGATGTTGCCTGACCTGCTGTGCTTTTCCAGCACCATACTTTATCGACTCTGACTCTCCAGCATCTGCAGTGCTCACTATCTCCTGGACCTAGACTGTGTCCATCAGTCAATGAGGATCTGACTAGATTGACCTCATTTTCCAGCCTGTGGTATATTGACTCTCTCATGAAATCAGATTGTGGTGATCAGGACTGAACACAGTACTCCAGCTGTGACCTATGCAGTGTTTTATACAATTCCACCATAACCTCCTTGCTGTTTTACTCTATGCCTTGGTTGACATATGGCTTCCTAAGCACATGCTATCTGTCAGGATCTGTGAATTTCCCTGTGTTCTTCAGTACTGTGCAGGGTCCCACCATCTCCTATGTAATCCCTTGCCCAAGGGCATTACCTCACATGTTTCTGGTTGAATTCCATTTGCCACTGCTCTGCCCTGCTGACCAGTCCATTGATATCTTCCTGCAGTTTGTGGTTATCCTGCTCACTATTTACCCCTGATCAATTTTCATGTCATTTGTGAATGTCTTGACCTTCCCCTATATTTAAATCCTAGATAGCAGCCTGTGCTTTTACACGTGCAGAGAATGAAATTGTTTCACTGATTTTGTAAAAGTTTCTGACTGAAGTACTCTGGTAAATGATTGCCATAAATTGGTGGAGGGGAATCGAACATTTACTGTAAAACAATAAGATAGCTTTATCTGATGAACTGCAATGATTTTCCAGTGCAGCGACAGGCCATTCGGCCTGACTGCTCCCTGCTGGTGCTGGTGTATCATAAGAGCTTTGTCCCACCCCTTCATCATCTCACACAAACACCATAACCTTTCAATTAATTTCTCTAATTAATTATTCAGATTCCCCTTCAACATATCAACATTATTCATAGAACACAGAACAGGAGAGCACAGAACAGGAGAGCACAGAACAGGAGAGCACAGTACAGGAGAGCACAGTACGGGAGAGCACAGAACGGGAGAGCACAGAACGGGAGAGCACAGTACGGGAGAGCACAGAACGGGAGAGCACAGAACGGGAGAGCACAGTACGGGAGAGCACAGAACAGGAGAGCACAGAACAGGAGAGCACAGTACGGGAGAGCACAGTACAGGAGAGCACAGTACAGGAGAGCACAGAACAGGAGAGCACAGAACAGGAGAGCACAGAACAGGAGAGCACAGTACGGGAGAGCACAGTACAGGAGAGCACAGAACAGGAGAGCACAGTACAGGAGAGCACAGAACGGGAGAGCACAGAACGGGAGAGCACAGAACGGGAGAGCACAGTACGGGAGAGCACAGTACAGGAGAGCACAGTACAGGAGAGCACAGAACAGGAGAGCACAGAACAGGAGAGCACAGAACAGGAGAGCACAGAACAGGAGAGCACAGTACGGGAGAGCACAGAACAGGAGAGCACAGAACAGGAGAGCACAGAACAGGAGAGCACAGTACGGGAGAGCACAGTACAGGAGAGCACAGAACAGGAGAGCACAGTACAGGAGAGCACAGAACGGGAGAGCACAGAACGGGAGAGCACAGAACGGGAGAGCACAGTACGGGAGAGCACAGTACAGGAGAGCACAGAACAGGAGAGCACAGAACAGGAGAGCACAGAACAGGAGAGCACAGAACGGGAGAGCACAGTACGGGAGAGCACAGTACAGGAGAGCACAGAACAGGAGAGCACAGTACAGGAGAGCACAGAACGGGAGAGCACAGAACGGGAGAGCACAGTACGGGAGAGCACAGTACGGGAGAGCACAGAACGGGAGAGCACAGTACGGGAGAGCACAGTACAGGAGAGCACAGAACAGGAGAGCACAGAACAGGAGAGCACAGTACAGGAGAGCACAGAACAGGAGAGCACAGTACAGGAGAGCACAGAACAGGAGAGCACAGAACGGGAGAGCACAGAACGGGAGAGCACAGAACGGGAGAGCACAGTACGGGAGAGCACAGTACGGGAGAGCACAGAACGGGAGAGCACAGTACGGGAGAGCACGGAACGGGAGAGCACGGAACAGGAGAGCACGGAACAGGAGAGCACGGAACAGGAGAGCACGGAACAGGAGAGCACAGAACAGGAGAGCACAGTACAGGAGAGCACGGAACAGGCCCTTTGGCCTTGGATGTTGGGCTGATCTTTTATCCTACTCTAAGATCAGACTAACCTACAGCTGCAGCTGTACAAAACTCTGGTGCGGCCGCAGTTGGAGTACTGCATACAGTTCTGGACACTACATTATCGGAAGGATGTGGAAACTTTGGAAAGGGCTCAGAGAAGATTTACCAGGATGTTGCCAGGTATGGAGGGAAGGTCTTATGAGAAAAGGCTGAGGGAACTGAGGCTGTTTTGGTTAGAGAGAAAAAGGTTGAGAGGTGACTTAATTGAGACATATCAGATAATCAGAGGGTTAGATAGGGTGGACAGAGAGAGCCTTTTTCCTCTGATGGTGATGGCTAGCATGAGGGGACATAGCTTTAAATTGCGGGGAGATAGATACAGGAAAGATGTCAGAGGTAGTTTCTTTACTCAGAGTAGTAGGGGTGTGGAATGCACTGCCTACAACAGTGGGAGACTTGACAACTTTAAGGGCATTTAAATGGTCATTGGATAGACATATGGATGAGAATGGAACAGTGTTGGTGAGATGGGCTTCAGATTGGTTCCACAGGTCGATGCACCATCGAGGGCTGAAGGGCCTGTACTGCACTGTAATGTTCTATGTTCTATGTACATACCCTTCATTGTACTATCATCCATGTGCCAATCCAAGAGTCGCTTAAATGTCCCTAATGTCTCTGACTCTACTCCCACCGCTGGCAGTGCATCCCACACACCCACCACTCTCTGTGTAAAGAACCTCTGACATCTCCCCTAAACCTTCCTCTAATCACCTTAAAATTATGCCCCCTTCTGATAGCAATTTCTGCCCTGGGAAAAAGTCTTTGATTATCTACTCTGTCTGTGCCTCTTATCATCTTGTACACCTCTCTCAAGTCATTTCTTATCCTTCTTCACTCTAATGAGCTCGCTCAGTCTTTCTTCATAAGACATGCCTTCCAGTCCAGGCAGCATCCTGGTAAATCTCCTGTGCACCCTCTCTAAAGCTTCATCTCAACAATTCCCCTGTGGGAGTGAGTTTCATAAGATCGCCACCCTTTTGGGTAAAAACATTTCTCCTGAATTCCCAGTGAACTCATTAACAGTAAGATAGCTGATTATCTTATATTGATGGCCATGAGTTCTCATGTTAGAGCATAGAACATTACAGCGCAGTACAGGTCCTTCGGCTCTTGATGTTGCGCCAACCTGTGGAACCAATCTGAAGCCCATCTATCCTACACTCTTCCATTTTCATCATGTTCTACTACAGTCGGAGACATCATCACTCTGTCTAACCTCTCAATGCCTTTCATATCCTTGAAGGTCTTCACCACATCAGCCATCAGCTTCTCCTTCCTGGAGTAAGGAGCCCAATCTCTTAATCATTCCTCAGAGAGATAACCTCTCTGTTCTGGAATCACCCTCAGGAATCTTTCCTATATCCTTTCCAGTGCCTCACTCTATGCTTTCTGTAACATGGAGAGCAGACCAGTGCACAACGCTCCCAGCATGGTCTAACTGAGGCTCTCCACAAATTTATAAGTAAAATTGTGCCTCTGATAAATGAGCTTGGTTTTGGAATGTATTTTATAAACATACTCACAGATCATTTTGAGGTTTTGAATTCAGCCCAACGGTTGTGACTTATGGCTCGAGTCTGAAGAGCATCAACTGGATTTTACAATCGTTCATTACATCCTGAGCCCAGTAACACCATCATTGTGCTCGAGTGTTATGGCTGGAAGATGTTTTATGTGAAATTTTAACTCCTGATTGAAATTAAACAGATCAAAGAAAATCTTGTCCACTCAACATCGAGCGCGTTTGTGATTGATGAGAAATGAATCTCATTTTCACTTCAGAATGAGGTGCCATTTGTTTTGTTTGGTTTGGCAGTCGAATTACACAAAAAAAATCTATTGACTTGTCCGACACTCGGTTAAATCACTGCTTGGGGTTATAGCTGAGCTCTGAGGTGGTGTAACAGTTAGAGCTGGGAGTTATTGTCTTACATTCTTCACTTCACTTGAAGTAGAATGTCTGGATGATGGGTACTGAGAGAAGATTGTGATGGTTGCTGCATTAGTGCAATCACTTGTTAAAGTGTAGCACTGATTAGGACAGAGTTACTTGCTGAATTTCACCAAAGATTCCCAACTTGTTTCCTATTGATGGCAAAACCTAAAATGCGAATCCAGCCTTGAGGGTTCTTTCGGCAGCATAGACTGGAATAATGTGCTGTGACTAAAAATTCAAGACTGAGAGATTCTTCATCAGTCAGGGAGTCAGCAGTTATGGGGAATGTTGGATCAGCCATGGTCCTTTGGAATGGTACACCAGGCTCAAGAGACTGAACAGCCAACTCCTGTTCCTATTTCTTATGGTCTGATGGAAAATGCATCAATCCTGAAGAAGCTAATCCCAAGGGAATTGTCTGGAAAATTGAAATTTCTGATGGCATTGCGCCTGCATCTGGAACCCTCCAATAAAGCCCCTTGTATTTGGAGAATTCTGACAGATTTGACTCTCTTAAGCTTAATAATTAACCAGAAAATAATAGAGGACTAAAATCTGTTTCTAAGTCCTGAGCAACTATTAAACTGGCCTTGAATACACACTATTTACAGCCACAACTACACTCCTTGATTCCTAAACGCTCTCACTCCCTGACCGAAAATCACCTGATCCAACCCATTCTTCCCACAACATCACACTCCCAATCTGCTCCCTTGACACTGTACTCAAAGGTCTGCCTTGACTTGGTGCTGAACTGCTGAAGTGTGAGACCTGGTGAGTGAGGAGGCGAGTGTGAGTTCCCACTGTTGACATGCCAATAGCAATGGAAGGTGGAAATATCAATACTAGGGACTCTTAAGGTTTGATGAGCTTTGGGATCTCAGACAGTTTTGAGGTGGAGATGGTTGCAGAGATAAGGACAGCTTTGTGAGGTATATGGGTGTAACGGTCTGAAAGGATTAACGCTGAAGATTGTGTGAACCACCGCTAATTATAATGGTGTCAGGTGGAATTGCGTGCTGAATAACCCAGGATCCCAGAGGAATGAGCCCCGACAACCAGGGCTGTACCAATACCCAATCTAACCAGTAACCTGTTGGTAACATGCACCAACCTCCTCCTCATTCCAGATCAGAGCCTCTTCTAATTAGACCAGGAAGCTTTCCTCAATCACACTGGACCAATCAGAGGGATGCTTAACCAAGAGCCAGTGGGGAGTCAGTGAGCACAGAGGAGTCTGGTGAAGGAGGGGAAGTGTGAGGGAGGAGCCAGGATTGTCAGCAATATCGGATTGATAGAGGCCCGGTTGGGAAGGGCTGCCGGGAATGTCATGCAGTCATAGAGTTGGACATCACCAAAATGCACTGACTGATGAAGGCAAGTGCACCAAATGCCTCCTTCACCACGCTGTCAATCAGGGACTCTACCTTCAAGGAACAATGCACCTGCACACCCAGGTTTCTTTGTTTGGCAACATTCCCCAGAACCCTACCGTTAAATATATCCCAACTGTGTGCCTCCAATTAAAGACATTAATACATTCTCTTACAGTCACTTAACCTGTTTCGGGATGAAACCACATTCTGGGATATTTCATCAAAGTGCCAGAATTGACCAGGGAATCTTTGAGAAAATTCTAATTTCTGGAGAAATGCAGAACAGAATCAGACCACTCCCCCAGCTCACCCTGTCATCATCACCGTCTCCCCTTCTCCCCCTCCCCCAGCTCACCCTGTCAGCATCACCGTCTCCCCTTCTCCCCCTCCCCCAGCTCACCCTGTCAGCATCACCATCTCCCCCTCCCCCAGCTCATCCTGTCAGCATCACCGTCTCCCCCTCCCCCAGCTCATCCTGTCAGCATCACCGTCTCCCCCTCCCCCAGCTCACCCTGTCAGCATCACCGTCTCCCCTTCTCCCCCTCCCCCAGCTCACCCTCTCAGCATCACCGTCTCCCCCTCCCCCAGCTCATCCTGTCAGCATCACCGTCTCCCCTTCTCCCCCTCCCCCAGCTCACCCTGTCAGCATCACCGTCTCCCCCTGCCCCAGCTCACCCTGTCAGCATCACCATCTCCCCCTCCCCCAGCTCACCCTGTCAGCATCACCATCTCCCCCTCCCCCAGCTCACCCAGTCAGCATCACCATCTCCCCCTCCCCCAGCTCACCCTGTCAGCATCACCGTCTCCCCCTCCCCCAGCTCACCCTGTCAGCATCACCGTCACCCCCTCCCCCAGCTCACCCTGTCAGCATCACTGTCTCCCCCTCCCCCACCGTCTCCCCTACTCCCCCTCCCCCATCTCACCCTGTCAGCATCACCGTCTCCCCTTACCCCATCCCCCAGCTCACCCTCTCACCATCACCGTCTCCCCTTCTCCCCCTCCCCCAGCTCACCCTCTCAGCATCACCGTCTCCCCCTCTCCCCCTCCCCCAGCTCACCCTCTCAGCATCACCATCTCCCCTTCTCCCCCTCCTCCAGCTCACCCTGTCATCATCACCGTCTCCCCTTCTCCCCCTCCCCCAGCTCACCCTCTCACCATCACCGTCTCCCCTTCGCCCCCTTCCCCCAGCTCACCCTGTCAGCATCACCGTCTCCCCTTCTCCCCCTCCCCCAGCACACCCTGTCACCATCACCGTCTCCCCCTCCCCCAGCTCACCCTGTCACCATCATCATCTCCCCTTCTCCCCGTCCCCCAGCTCATCCTGTCACCATCACCGTCTCCCCTTCTCCCCCTCCCCCAGCTCACCCTCTCACCATCACCGTCTCCCCTTCTCCCCCTTGTCCCAGCTCACCCTGTCAGCATCACCGTCTCCCCTTCTCCCCCTCCCCCAGCACACCCTGTCACCATCACCGTCTCCCCCTCCCCCAGCTCACCCTGTCACCATCACCGTCTCCCCTTCTCCCACTCCCCCAGCTCACCCTGTCAGCATCACCGTCTCCCCTTCTCCCCTTTCCCCAGCTCACCCTGTCATCATCACCGTCTCCCGTTCTCCCCCTCCCCCAGCACACCCTCTCAGCATCACCGTCTCCGCTTCTCCCCCTCCCCCAGCTCACCCTCTCAGCATCACCATCTCCCCTTCTCCCCCTCCCCCAGCTCACTCTCTCATCATCACCGTCTCCCCTGCTCCCCCTCCCCCAGCTCACTCTCTCAGCATCACCGTCTCCCCTTCTCCCCATTCCCCAGCTCACCCTCTCAGCATCGCCGTCTCCCCTTCTCCCCCACCCCCAGCTCACCCTGTCAGCATCACCATCTCCCCTTCTCCCCCTCCCCCAGCTCATCCTGTCAGCATCACCGTCTCCCCTTCTCCCCCTCCCCCAGCTCACCCTGTCAGCATCACCGTCTCCCCCTCCCCCAGCTCATCCTGTCAGCATCACCGTCTCCCCTTCTCCCGCTCCCCCAGCTCACCCTGTCAGCATCACCGTCTCCCCTTCTCCCCCTCCCCCAGCTCATCCAGTCAGCATCACCGTCTCCCCTTCTCCCCCTTCCCCAGCTCACCCTGTCAGCATCACCGTCTCCCCCTCCCCCAGCTCACCCTGTCACCATCACCGTCTCCCCTTCTCCCCCTCCCCCAGCTTACCCTGTCATCATCACCGTCTCCCCTGCTCCCCCTCCCCCAGCTCACTCTCTCAGCATCACCGTCTCCCGTTCTCCCCCTCCCTCAGCTCACCCTCTCAGCATCACCGTCTCCGCTTCTCCCCCACCCCCAGCTCACCCTGTCAGCATCACCATCTCCCCTTCTCCCCCTCCCCCAGCTCACTCTCTCATCATCACCGTCTCCCCTGCGCCCCCTCCCGCAGCTCACTCTCTCAGCATCACCGTCTCCCGTTCTCCCCCTCCCCCAGCTCACCATCTCAGCATCGCCGTCTCCCCTTCTCCCCCACCCCCAGCTCACCCTGTCAGCATCACCATCTCCCCTTCTCCCCCTCCCCCAGCTCATCCTGTCAGCATCACCGTCTCCCCTTCTCCCCCTCCCCCAGCTCACCCTGTCAGCATCACCGTCTCCCCTTCTCCCCTTTCCCCAGCTCACCCTCTCAGCATCACCATCTCCCCTTCTCCCCCTCCCCCAGCTCACCCTGTCAGCATCACCGTCTCCCCTTCTCCCCTTTCCCCAGCTCACCCTCTCAGCATCACCATCTCCCCATCTCCCCCTCCCCCAGCTCACCCTGTCAGCATCACCATCTCCCCCTCCCCCAGCTCACCCGGTCAGCATCACCATCTCCCCCTCCCCCAGCTCACCCTGTCAGCATCACCGTCTCCCCCTCCCCCAGCTCACCCTGTCAGCATCACCGTCTCCCCCTCCCCCAGCTCACCCTGTCAGCATCACTGTCGCCCCCTCCCCCACCGTCTCCCATACTCCCCCTCCCCCATCTCACCCTGTCAGCATCACCGTCTCCCCTTACCCCATCCCCCAGCTCACCCTCTCACCATCACCGTCTCCCCTTCTCCTCCTCCCCCAGCTCACCCTCTCAGCATCACCATCTCCCCCTCTCCCCCTCCCCCAGCTCACCCTCTCAGCATCACCATCTCCCCTTCGCCCCCTTCCCCCAGCTCACCCTGTCAGCATCACCGTCTCCCCTTCTCCCCCTCCCCCAGCACACCCTGTCACCATCACCGTCTCCGCCTCCCCCAGCTCACCCTGTCACCATCACCATCTCCCCTTCTCCCCGTCCCCCAGCTCATCCTGTCACCATCACCGTCTCCCCTTTTCCCCCTCCCCCAGCTCACCCTCTCACCATCACCGTCTCCCCTTCTCCCCCTTCCCCCAGCTCACCCTGTCAGCATCACCGTCTCCCCTTCTCCCCCTCCCCCAGCACACCCTGTCACCATCACCGTCTCCCCCTCCCCCAGCTCACCCTGTCACCATCACTGTCTCCCCTTCTCCCACTCCCCCAGCTCACCCTGTCAGCATCACCGTCTCCCCTTCTCCCCTTTCCCCAGCTCACCCTGTCATCATCACCGTCTCCCGTTCTCCCCCTCCCCCAGCTCACCCTCTCAGCATCACCGTCTCCGCTTCTCCCCCTCCCCCAGCTCACCCTCTCAGCATCACCATCTCCCCTTCTCCCCCTCCCCCAGCTCACTCTCTCATCATCACCGTCTCCCCTGCTCCCCCTCCCCCAGCTCACACTCTCAGCATCACCGTCTCCCCTTCTCCCCATTCCCCAGCTCACCCTGTCAGCATCACCATCTCCCCTTCTCCCCCTCCCCCAGCTCATCCTGTCAGCATCACTGTCTCCCCTTCTCCCCCTCCCCCAGCTCACCCTGTCAGCATCACCGTCTCCCCCTCCCCCAGCTCATCCTGTCAGCATCACCGTCTCCCCTCCTCTCGCTCCCCCAGCTCACCCTGTCAGCATCACCGTCTCCCCTTCTCCCCTTTCCCCAGCTCACCCTGTCAGCATCACCGTCTCCCCTTCTCCCCCTCCCCCAGCTCACCCTCTCAGCATCACCATCTCCCCTTCTCCCCCTCCCCCAGCTCACTCTCTCATCATCACCGTCTCCCCTGCTCCCCCTCCCCCAGCTCACACTCTCAGCATCACCGTCTCCCCTTCTCCCCATTCCCCAGCTCACCCTCTCAGCATCGCCGTCTCCCCTTCTCCCCCACCCCCAGCTCACCCTGTCAGCATCACCATCTCCCCTTCTCCCCCTCCCCCAGCTCATCCTGTCAGCATCACTGTCTCCCCTTCTCCCCCTCCCCCAGCTCACCCTGTCAGCATCACCGTCTCCCCCTCCCCCAGCTCATCCTGTCAGCATCACCGTCTCCCCTCCTCTCGCTCCCCCAGCTCACCCTGTCAGCATCACCGTCTCCCCTTCTCCCCTTTCCCCAGCTCACCCTGTCAGCATCACCGTCTCCCCTTCTCCCCCTCCCCCAGCTCATCCAGTCAGCATCACCGTCTCCCCTTCTCCCCCTTCCCCAGCTCACCCTGTCAGCATCACCGTCTCCCCCTCCCCCAGCTCACCCTGTCACCATCACCGTCTCCCCTTCTCCCCGTCCCCCAGCTCACCCTCTCAGCACCACCGTCTCCCCTTCTCCCCCTCCCCCAGCTTACCCTGTCATCATCACCGTCTCCCCTGCTCCCCCTCCCCCAGCTCACTCTCTCAGCATCACCGTCTCCCGTTCTCCCCCTCCCCCAGCTCACCCTCTCAGCATCACCGTCTCCGCTTCTCCCCCACCCCCAGCTCACCCTGTCAGCATCACCATCTCCCCTTATCCCCCTCCCCCAGCTCACCCTCTCAGCACCACCGTCTCCCCTTCTCCCCCTCCCCCAGCTTACCCTGTCATCATCACCGTCTCCCCTGCGCCCCCTCCCGCAGCTCACTCTCTCAGCATCACCGTCTCCCCTTCTCCCCATTCCCCAGCTCACCCTCTCAGCATCGCCGTCTCCCCTTCTCCCCCACCCCCAGCTCACCCTGTCAGCATCACCATCTCCCCTTCTCCCCCTCCCCCAGCTCATCCTGTCAGCATCACCGTCTCCCCTTCTCCCCCTCCCCCAGCTCACCCTGTCAGCATCACCGTCTCCCCTTCTCCCCTTTCCCCAGCTCACCCTCTCAGCATCGCCATCTCCCCTTCTCCCCCTCCCCCAGCTCACCCTGTCATCATCACCGTCTCCCGTTCTCCCCCTCCCCCAGCTCACTCTCTCAGCATCACCGTCTCCCCTTCTCCCCCTCCTCCAGCACACCCTCTCAGCATCACCGTCTCCCCTTCTGCCCCTCCCCCAGCTCACCCGCTCAGCATCACCGTCTCCCCATCTCCCCCTCCCCCAGCTCACCCTGTCAGCATCACCGTGTCCCCTTCTCCCCCTCCCCCAGCTCACCCTCTCAGCATCACCGTCTCCCCCTCCCCCAGCTCACCCTGTCAGCATCACCGTCTCCCCCTCCCCCAGCTCACCCTGTCATCATCACCGTCTCCCCTTCAGCCCCACCCCCAGCTCACTCTCTCAGCATCACCGTCTCCCCTTCTCCCCTTTCACCAGCTCACCCGCTCAGCATCACCGTCTCCCCTTCTCCCCCTCCCCCAGCTCACCCTGTCAGCATCAGTCTCCCCTTCTCCTCCTCCCCCAGCTCACCCTGTCAGCATCACCGTCTCCCCTTCTCCCCTTTCCCCAGCTCACCCTCTCAGCATCACCGTCTCCCCTTCTCCCCCTCCCCCAGCTCACCCTGTCAGCATCACCGTCTCCCCTTCTCCCCCTCCCCCAGCTCACCCTGTCAGCATCACCGTCACCCCTTCTCCCCTTTCCCAAGCTCACCCTCTCAGCATCACCGTCTCCCCTTCTCCCCCTCCCCCAGCTCACCCTCTCAGCATCACCGTCTCCCCTTCTCCCCCTCCCCCAGCTCACCCTCTCAGCATCACCGTCTCCCCCTCCCCCAGCTCACCCTGTCAGCATCACCGTCTCCCCCTCCCCCAGCTCACCCTGTCACCATCACCGTCTCCCCTTCTCCCCCTCCCCCAGCTTACCCTGTCATCATCACCGTCTCCCCTGCTCCCCCTCCCCCAGCTCACTCTCTCAGCATCACCGTCTCCCGTTCTCCCCCTCCCTCAGCTCACCCTCTCAGCATCACCGTCTCCGCTTCTCCCCCACCCCCAGCTCACCCTGTCAGCATCACCATCTCCCCTTCTCCCCCTCCCCCAGCTCACTCTCTCATCATCACCGTCTCCCCTGCGCCCCCTCCCGCAGCTCACTCTCTCAGCATCACCGTCTCCCGTTCTCCCCCTCCCCCAGCTCACCATCTCAGCATCGCCGTCTCCCCTTCTCCCCCACCCCCAGCTCACCCTGTCAGCATCACCATCTCCCCTTCTCCCCCTCCCCCAGCTCATCCTGTCAGCATCACCGTCTCCCCTTCTCCCCCTCCCCCAGCTCACCCTGTCAGCATCACCGTCTCCCCTTCTCCCCTTTCCCCAGCTCACCCTCTCAGCATCACCATCTCCCCTTCTCCCCCTCCCCCAGCTCACCCTGTCAGCATCACCGTCTCCCCTTCTCCCCTTTCCCCAGCTCACCCTCTCAGCATCACCATCTCCCCATCTCCCCCTCCCCCAGCTCACCCTGTCAGCATCACCATCTCCCCCTCCCCCAGCTCACCCGGTCAGCATCACCATCTCCCCCTCCCCCAGCTCACCCTGTCAGCATCACCGTCTCCCCCTCCCCCAGCTCACCCTGTCAGCATCACCGTCTCCCCCTCCCCCAGCTCACCCTGTCAGCATCACTGTCGCCCCCTCCCCCACCGTCTCCCATACTCCCCCTCCCCCATCTCACCCTGTCAGCATCACCGTCTCCCCTTACCCCATCCCCCAGCTCACCCTCTCACCATCACCGTCTCCCCTTCTCCTCCTCCCCCAGCTCACCCTCTCAGCATCACCATCTCCCCCTCTCCCCCTCCCCCAGCTCACCCTCTCAGCATCACCATCTCCCCTTCGCCCCCTTCCCCCAGCTCACCCTGTCAGCATCACCGTCTCCCCTTCTCCCCCTCCCCCAGCACACCCTGTCACCATCACCGTCTCCGCCTCCCCCAGCTCACCCTGTCACCATCACCATCTCCCCTTCTCCCCGTCCCCCAGCTCATCCTGTCACCATCACCGTCTCCCCTTTTCCCCCTCCCCCAGCTCACCCTCTCACCATCACCGTCTCCCCTTCTCCCCCTTCCCCCAGCTCACCCTGTCAGCATCACCGTCTCCCCTTCTCCCCCTCCCCCAGCACACCCTGTCACCATCACCGTCTCCCCCTCCCCCAGCTCACCCTGTCACCATCACTGTCTCCCCTTCTCCCACTCCCCCAGCTCACCCTGTCAGCATCACCGTCTCCCCTTCTCCCCTTTCCCCAGCTCACCCTGTCATCATCACCGTCTCCCGTTCTCCCCCTCCCCCAGCTCACCCTCTCAGCATCACCGTCTCCGCTTCTCCCCCTCCCCCAGCTCACCCTCTCAGCATCACCATCTCCCCTTCTCCCCCTCCCCCAGCTCACTCTCTCATCATCACCGTCTCCCCTGCTCCCCCTCCCCCAGCTCACACTCTCAGCATCACCGTCTCCCCTTCTCCCCATTCCCCAGCTCACCCTGTCAGCATCACCATCTCCCCTTCTCCCCCTCCCCCAGCTCATCCTGTCAGCATCACTGTCTCCCCTTCTCCCCCTCCCCCAGCTCACCCTGTCAGCATCACCGTCTCCCCCTCCCCCAGCTCATCCTGTCAGCATCACCGTCTCCCCTCCTCTCGCTCCCCCAGCTCACCCTGTCAGCATCACCGTCTCCCCTTCTCCCCTTTCCCCAGCTCACCCTGTCAGCATCACCGTCTCCCCTTCTCCCCCTCCCCCAGCTCACCCTCTCAGCATCACCATCTCCCCTTCTCCCCCTCCCCCAGCTCACTCTCTCATCATCACCGTCTCCCCTGCTCCCCCTCCCCCAGCTCACACTCTCAGCATCACCGTCTCCCCTTCTCCCCATTCCCCAGCTCACCCTCTCAGCATCGCCGTCTCCCCTTCTCCCCCACCCCCAGCTCACCCTGTCAGCATCACCATCTCCCCTTCTCCCCCTCCCCCAGCTCATCCTGTCAGCATCACTGTCTCCCCTTCTCCCCCTCCCCCAGCTCACCCTGTCAGCATCACCGTCTCCCCCTCCCCCAGCTCATCCTGTCAGCATCACCGTCTCCCCTCCTCTCGCTCCCCCAGCTCACCCTGTCAGCATCACCGTCTCCCCTTCTCCCCTTTCCCCAGCTCACCCTGTCAGCATCACCGTCTCCCCTTCTCCCCCTCCCCCAGCTCATCCAGTCAGCATCACCGTCTCCCCTTCTCCCCCTTCCCCAGCTCACCCTGTCAGCATCACCGTCTCCCCCTCCCCCAGCTCACCCTGTCACCATCACCGTCTCCCCTTCTCCCCGTCCCCCAGCTCACCCTCTCAGCACCACCGTCTCCCCTTCTCCCCCTCCCCCAGCTTACCCTGTCATCATCACCGTCTCCCCTGCTCCCCCTCCCCCAGCTCACTCTCTCAGCATCACCGTCTCCCGTTCTCCCCCTCCCCCAGCTCACCCTCTCAGCATCACCGTCTCCGCTTCTCCCCCACCCCCAGCTCACCCTGTCAGCATCACCATCTCCCCTTATCCCCCTCCCCCAGCTCACCCTCTCAGCACCACCGTCTCCCCTTCTCCCCCTCCCCCAGCTTACCCTGTCATCATCACCGTCTCCCCTGCGCCCCCTCCCGCAGCTCACTCTCTCAGCATCACCGTCTCCCCTTCTCCCCATTCCCCAGCTCACCCTCTCAGCATCGCCGTCTCCCCTTCTCCCCCACCCCCAGCTCACCCTGTCAGCATCACCATCTCCCCTTCTCCCCCTCCCCCAGCTCATCCTGTCAGCATCACCGTCTCCCCTTCTCCCCCTCCCCCAGCTCACCCTGTCAGCATCACCGTCTCCCCTTCTCCCCTTTCCCCAGCTCACCCTCTCAGCATCGCCATCTCCCCTTCTCCCCCTCCCCCAGCTCACCCTGTCATCATCACCGTCTCCCGTTCTCCCCCTCCCCCAGCTCACTCTCTCAGCATCACCGTCTCCCCTTCTCCCCCTCCTCCAGCACACCCTCTCAGCATCACCGTCTCCCCTTCTGCCCCTCCCCCAGCTCACCCGCTCAGCATCACCGTCTCCCCATCTCCCCCTCCCCCAGCTCACCCTGTCAGCATCACCGTGTCCCCTTCTCCCCCTCCCCCAGCTCACCCTCTCAGCATCACCGTCTCCCCCTCCCCCAGCTCACCCTGTCAGCATCACCGTCTCCCCCTCCCCCAGCTCACCCTGTCATCATCACCGTCTCCCCTTCAGCCCCACCCCCAGCTCACTCTCTCAGCATCACCGTCTCCCCTTCTCCCCTTTCACCAGCTCACCCGCTCAGCATCACCGTCTCCCCTTCTCCCCCTCCCCCAGCTCACCCTGTCAGCATCAGTCTCCCCTTCTCCTCCTCCCCCAGCTCACCCTGTCAGCATCACCGTCTCCCCTTCTCCCCTTTCCCCAGCTCACCCTCTCAGCATCACCGTCTCCCCTTCTCCCCCTCCCCCAGCTCACCCTGTCAGCATCACCGTCTCCCCTTCTCCCCCTCCCCCAGCTCACCCTGTCAGCATCACCGTCACCCCTTCTCCCCTTTCCCAAGCTCACCCTCTCAGCATCACCGTCTCCCCTTCTCCCCCTCCCCCAGCTCACCCTCTCAGCATCACCGTCTCCCCTTCTCCCCCTCCCCCAGCTCACCCTCTCAGCATCACCGTCTCCCCCTCCCCCAGCTCACCCTGTCAGCATCACCGTCTCCCCTTCTCCCCCTCCCCAAGCTCACCCTGTCATCATCACCGTGTCCCCTTCTCCCCCTCCCCCAGCTCACCCTGTCAGCATCACCGTCTCCCCCTCCCCCAGCTCACCCTGTCAGCATCACCGTCTCCCCCTCCCCCAGCTCACCCTGTCATCATCACCGTCCCCCCTTCTCCCCCACCCCCAGCTCACTCTCTCAGCATCACCGTCTCCCCTTCTCCCCTTTCACCAGCTCACCCGCTCAGCATCACCGTCTCCCCATCTCCCCCTCCCCCAGCTCACCCTCTCAGCATCACCGTCTCCCCTTCTCCCCCTCCCCCAGCTCACCCTGTCAGCATCAGTCTCCCCTTCCCCTCCTCCCCCAGCTCACCCTGTCAGCATCACCGTCTCCCCTTCTCCCCTTTCCCCAGCTCACCCTGTCAGCATCACCGTCTCCCCTTCTCCCCCTCCCCCAGCTCACCCTGTCAGCATCACCGTCTCCCCTTCTCCCCCTCCCCCAGCTCACCCTCTCAGCATCACCGTCTCCCCATCTCACCTCCCCAGCTCACCCTCTCAGCATCACCTTCTCCCCTTCTCCCCCTCCCCCAGCTCACCCTGTCAGCATCACCGTCTCCCCATCTCCCCCTCCCCAGCTCACCCTCTCAGCATCACCGTCTCCCCTTCTCCTCCTCCCCCAGCTCACCCTGTCAGCATCACCGTCTCCCCTTCTCCCCCTCCCCCAGCTCACCCTCTCAGCATCACCGTCTCCCCTTCTCCCCCTCCCCCAGCTCACCCTCTCAGCATCACCGTCTCCCCTTCTCCCCTTTCCCCAGCTCACCCTCTCAGCATCACCATCTCCCCTTCTCCCCCTCCCCCAGCTCACCCTGTCATCATCACCGTCTCCCGTTCTCCCCCTCCCCCAGCTCACTCTCTCAGCATCACCGTCTCCCCTTCTCCCCCTCCTCCAGCAAACCCTGTCATCATCACCGTCTCCCCTTCTCCCCTCCCCCAGCTCACCCTCTCAGCATCACCGTCTCCCCTTCTGCCCCTCCCCCAGCTCACCCTCTCAGCATCACCGTCTCCCCCTCCCCCAGCTCACCCTCTCAGCATCACCGTCTCCCCTTCTCCCCCTCCCCCAGCTCACCCTGTCATCATCACCCTCTCCCCTTCTCCCACTCCTCAGCTCACCCTCTCAGCATCACCCTCTCCCCTTCTCCCCCTCCTCAGCTCACCCTCTCAGCATCACCGTCTCCCCTTCTCCCCCTCCTCAGCTCACCCTCTCAGCATCACCGTCTCCCCTTCACCCCCTCCCCCAGCTCACCCTCTCAGCATCACCGTCTCCCCTTCTCCCCTTTCCCCAGCTCACCCTCTCAGCATCACCATCTCCCCTTCTCCCCCTCCCCCAGCTCACCCTGTCAGCATCACCGTCTCCCAATCTCCCCCTCCCCAGCTCACCCTCTCAGCATCACCGTCTCCCCTTCTCCCCCCTCCCCCAACTCACCCTGTCAGCATCACCGTCTCCCCTTCTCCCCCTCCCCCAGCTCACCCTCTCAGCATCACCGTCTCCCCTTCTCCCCCCTCCCCCAACTCAGCCTCTCAGCATCACCGTCTCCCCTTCTCCCCACTCCCCCAGCTCACCCTGTCAGCATCACCGTCTCCCCATCTCCCCCACCCCAGCTCACCCTCTCAGCATCACCGTCTCCCCTTCTCCCCCCTCCCCCAGCTCACCCTCTCAGCATCACCGTCTCCCCTTCTCCCCCTCCCCCAGCTCACCCTGTCAGCATCAGTCTCCCCTTCTCCTCCTCCCCCAGCTCACCCTGTCAGCATCACCGTCTCCCCTTCTCCCCCTCCCCCAGCTCACCCTGTCAGCATCACCGTCTCCCCTTCTCCCCCTCCCCCAGCTCACCCTCTCAGCATCACCGTCTCCCCTTCTCCCCTTTCCCCAGCTCACCCTCTCAGCATCACCGTCTCCCCTTCTCCCCCTCCCCCAGCTCACCCTGTCAGCATCACCGTCTCCCCTTCTCCCCCTCCCCCAGCTCACCCTCTCAGCATCACCGTCTCCCCTTCTCCCCCTCCCCCAGCTCACCCTCTCAGCATCACCGTCTCCCCTTCTCCCCCTCCCCCAGCTCACCCTCTCCGCATCACCGTCTCCCCTTCTCCCCCTCCCCCAGCTCACCCTCTCAGCATCACCGTCTCCCCATCTCACCTCCCCAGCTCACCCTCTCAGCATCACCTTCTCCCCTTCTCCCCCTCCCCCAGCTCACCCTGTCAGCATCACCGTCTCCCCATCTCCCCCTCCCCAGCTCACCCTCTCAGCATCACCGTCTCCCCTTCTCCTCCTCCCCCAGCTCACCCTGTCAGCATCACCGTCTCCCCTTCTCCCCCTCCCCCAGCTCACCCTCTCAGCATCACCGTCTCCCCTTCTCCCACTCCCCCAGCTCACCCTCTCAGCATCACCGTCTCCCCTTCTCCCCTTTCCCCAGCTCACCCTCTCAGCATCACCATCTCCCCTTCTCCCCCTCCCCCAGCTCACCCTGTCATCATCACCGTCTCCCATTCTCCCCCTCCCCCAGCTCACTCTCTCAGCATCACTGTCTCCCCTTCTCCCCCTCCTCCAGCAAACCCTGTCATCATCACCGTCTCCCCTTCTCCCCTCCCCCAGCTCACCCTCTCAGCATCACCGTCTCCCCTTCTGCCCCTCCCCCAGCTCACCCTCTCAGCATCACCGTCTCCCCCTCCCCCAGCTCACCCTCTCAGCATCACCTTCTCCCCCTCCCCCAGCTCACCCTGTCATCATCACCCTCTCCCCTTCTCCACCTCCTCAGCTCACCCTCTCAGCATCACCGTCTCCCCTTCACCCCCTCCCCCAGCTCACCCTCTCAGCATCACCGTCTCCCCTTCACCCCCTCCCCCAGCTCACCCTCTCAGCATCACCGTCTCCCCTTCTCCCCACTCCCCCAGCTCACCCTGTCAGCATCACCGTCTCCCCTTCTCCCCCCTCCCCCAACTCACCCTGTCAGCATCACCGTCTCCCCTTCTCCCCTTTCCCAAGCTCACCGTCTCAGCATCACCGTCTCCCCTTCTCCCCCTCCCCCAGCTCACCCTGTCAGCATCACCGTCTCCCCTTCTCCCCCCTCCCCCAACACAGCCTCTCAGCATCACCGTCTCCCCTTCTCCCCACTCCCCCAGCTCACCCTGTCAGCATCACCGTCTCCCCTTCTCCCCCTCCCCCAGCTCACCCTGTCAGCATCACCGTCTCCCCTACTCCCCCTCCCCCAGCTCACCCTCTCAGCATCACCGTCTCCCCTTCTCCCCCTCCCCCAGCTCACCCTCTCAGCATCACCGTCTCCCCTTCTCCCCCTCCCCCAGCTCACCCTCTCAGCATCAGTCTCCCCTTCTCCCCCTCCCCCAGCTCACCTTCTCAGCATCACCATCTCCCCCTCCCCCAGCTCACCCTGTCAGCATCACCGTCTCCCCTTCTCCCGCTCCCCCAGCTCACCCTGTCAGCATCACCGTCTCCCCCTCCCCCAGCTCACCCTCTCAGCATCACCCTCTCCCCTTCTCCCCCTCCTCAGCTCAGCCTCTCAGCATCACCGTCTCCCCTTCTCCCCCTCCCCCAGCTCACCCTCTCAGCATCACCCTCTCCCCTTCTCCCCCTCCTCAGCTCACCCTCTCAGCATCACCGTCACCCCTTCTCCCCCTCCTCAGCTCACCCTCTCAGCATCACCGTCTCCCCTTCACCCCCTCCCCCAGCTCACCCTCTCAGCATCACCGCCTCCCCTTCTCCCCCCTCCTCAGCTCACCCTCTCAGCATCACCGTCTCCCCTTCACCCCCTCCCCCAGCTCACCCTCTCAGCATCACCGCCTCCCCTTCTCCCCCCTCCTCAGCTCACCCTCTCAGCATCACCGTCTCCCCTTCTCCCCCTCCTCAGCTCACCCTCTCAGCATCACCGTCTCCCCTTCTCCCCCTCCCCCAGCTCATCCTCTCAGCATCACCGTCTCCCCTTCTCCCCTTTCCCCAGCTCACCCTCTCAGCATCACCGTCTCCCCTTCTCCCCCTCCCCCAGCTCACCCTGTCAGCATCACCGTCTCCCAATCTCCCCCTCCCCAGCTCACCCTCTCAGCATCACCGTCTCCCCATCTCCCCCACCCCAGCTCACCCTCTCAGCATCACCGTCTCCCCTTCTCCCCCCTCCCCCAACTCAGCCTCTCAGCATCACCGTCTCCCCTTCTCCCCACTCCCACAGCTCACCCTGTCAGCATCACCGTCTCCCCTTCTCCCCCCTCCCCCAACTCACCCTGTCAGCATCACCGTCTCCCCTTCTCCCCTTTCCCAAGCTCACCGTCTCAGCATCACCGTCTCCCCTTCTCCCCCTCCCCCAGCTCACCCTCTCAGCATCACCGTCTCCCCTTCTCCCCCCTCCCCCAACTCAGCCTCTCAGCATCACCGTCTCCCCTTCTCCCCACTCCCCCAGCTCACCCTGTCAGCATCACCGTCTCCCCTTCTCCCCCTCCCCCAGCTCACCCTGTCAGCATCACCGTCACCCCTTCTCCCCTTTCCCAAGCTCACCCTCTCAGCATCACCTTCTCCCCTTCTCCCCCTCCCCCAGCTCACCCTCTCAGCATCACCGTCTCCCCTTCTCCCCCTCCCCCAGCTCACCCTCTCAGCATCACCGTCTCCCCTTCTCCCCCTCCCCCAGCTCACCCTCTCAGCATCAGTCTCCCCTTCTCCCCCTCCCCCAGCTCACCTTCTCAGCATCACCATCTCCCCCTCCCCCAGCTCACCCTGTCAGCATCACCGTCTCCCCTTCTCCCCCTCCCCCAGCTCACCCTGTCAGCATCACCGTCTCCCCTTCTCCCCCTCCCCCAGCTCACCCTGTCAGCATCACCGTCTCCCCCTCCCCCAGCTCACCCTCTCAGCATCACCCTCTCCCCTTCTCCCCCTCCTCAGCTCACCCTCTCAGCATCACCGTCTCCCCTTCTCCCCCTCCCCCAGCTCACCCTCTCAGCATCACCCTCTCCCCTTCTCCCCCTCCTCAGCTCACCCTCTCAGCATCACCGTCTCCCCTTCTCCCCCTCCTCAGCTCACCCTCTCAGCATCACCGTCTCCCCTTCACCCCCTCCCCCAGCTCACCCTCTCAGCATCACCGTCTCCCCTTCTCCCCTTTCCCCAGCTCACCCTCTCAGCATCACCGTCTCCCCTTCTCCCCCTCCCCCAGCTCACCCTGTCAGCATCACCGTCTCCCCATCTCCCCCTCCCCAGCTCACCCTCTCAGCATCACCGTCTCCCCATCTCCCCCTCCCCAGCTCACCCTCTCAGCATCACCGTCTCCCCTTCTCCCCCTCCCCCAGCTCACCCTGTCAGCATCACCGTCTCCCCATCTCCCCTCCCCAGCTCACCCTCTCAGCATCACCGTCTCCGCTTCTCCCCCTCCCCCAGCTCACCCTGTCAGCATCACCGTCTCCCCTTCTCCCCCTCCCCCAGCTCACCCTGTCAGCATCACCGTCTCCCCTTCTCCCCCTCCCCCAGCTCACCCTCTCAGCATCACCGTCTCCCCTTCTCCCCCTCCCCCAGCTCACCCTCTCAGCATCACCGTCTCCCCTTCTCCCCTTTCCCCAGCTCACCCTCTCAGCATCACCATCTCCCCTTCTCCCCCTCCCCCAGCTCACCCTGTCATCATCACCGTCTCCCGTTCTCCCCCTCCCCCAGCTCACTCTCTCAGCATCACCGTCTCCCCTTCTCCCCCTCCTCCAGCAAACCCTGTCATCATCACCGTCTCCCCTTCTCCCCTCCCCCAGCTCACCCTCTCAGCATCACCGTCTCCCCTTCTGCCCCTCCCCCAGCTCATCCTCTCAGCATCACCGTCTCCCCCTCCCCCAGCTCACCCTCTCAGCATCACCGTCGCCCCTTCTCCCCCTCCCCCAGCTCACCCTGTCAGCATCACCGTCTCCCCCTCCCCCAGCTCACCCTGTCAGCATCACCGTCTCCCCCTCCCCCAGCTCACCCTGTCATCATCACCGTCTCCCCTTCTCCCCCACCCCCAGCTCACTCTCTCAGCATCACCGTCTCCCCTTCTCCCCTTTCACCAGCTCACCTGCTCAGCATCACCGTCTCCCCATCTCCCCCTCCCCCAGCTCACCCTCTCAGCATCACCGTCTCCCCTTCTCCCCCTCCCCCAGCTCACCCTGTCAGCATCAGTCTCCCCTTCTCCTCCTCCCCCAGCTCACCCTGTCAGCATCACTGTCTCCCCTTCTCCCCCTCCCCCAGCTCACCCTGTCAGCATCACCGTCTCCCCTTCTCCCCCTCCCCCAGCTCACCCTGTCAGCATCACCGTCTCCCCTTCTCCCCCTCCCCCAGCTCACCCTCTCAGCATCACCGTCTCCCCTTCACCCCCTCCCCCAGCTCACCCTCTCAGCATCACCGTCTCCCCTTCTCCCCTTTCCCCAGCTCACCCTGTCAGCATCACCGTCTCCCCTTCTCCCCCTCCCCCAGCTCACCCTGTCAGCATCACCGTCTCCCCATCTCCCCTCCCCAGCTCACCCTCTCAGCATCACCTTCTCTCCTTCTCCCCCTCCCCCAGCTCACCCTGTCAGCATCACCGTCTCCCCATCTCCCCCTCCCCAGCTCACCCTCTCAGCATCACCGTCTCCCCTTCTCCCCCTCCCCCAGCTCACCCTGTCAGCATCACCGTCTCCCCTTCTCCCCCTCCCCCAGCTCACCCTCTCAGCATCACCGTCTCCCCTTCTCCCCCTCCCCCAGCTCACCCTCTCAGCATCACCGTCTCCCCTTCTCCCCTTTCCCCAGCTCACCCTCTCAGCATCACCATCTCCCCTTCTCCCCCTCCCCCAGCTCACCCTGTCATCATCACCGTCTCCCGTTCTCCCCCTCCCCCAGCTCACTCTCTCAGCATCACCGTCTCCCCTTCTCCCCCTCCTCCAGCAAACCCTGTCATCATCACCGTCTCCCCTTCTCCCCTCCCCCAGCTCACCCTCTCAGCATCACCGTCTCCCCTTCTGCCCCTCCCCCAGCTCACCCTCTCAGCATCACCGTCTCCCCCTCCCCCAGCTCACCCTCTCAGCATCACCGTCTCCCCTTCTCCCCCTCCCCCAGCTCACCCTGTCATCATCACACTCTCCCCTTCTCCCCCTCCTCAGCTCACCCTCTCAGCATCACCGTCTCCACTTCTCCCCCTCCCCCAGCTCACCCTCTCAGCATCACCGTCTCCACTTCTCCCCCTCCCCCAGCTCACCCTCTCAGCATCACCCTCTCCCCTTCTCCCCCTCCTCAGCTCACCCTCTCAGCATCACCGTCTCCCCTTCTCCCCCTCCTCAGCTCACCCTCTCAGCATCACCGTCTCCCCTTCACCCCCTCCCCCAGCTCACCCTCTCAGCATCACCCTCTCCCCTTCTCCCCCTCCCCCAGCTCACCCTCTCAGCATCACCGTCTCACCTTCTCCCCCTCCCCCAGCTCACCCTGTCAGCATCACCGTCTCCCCATCTCCCCCTCCCCAGCTCACCCTCTCAGCATCACCGTCTCCCCATCTCCCCCTCCCCAGCTCACCCTCTCAGCATCACCGTCTCCCCTTCTCCCCCCTCCCCCAACTCACCCTGTCAGCATCACCGTCTCCCCTTCTCCCCTTTCCCAAGCTCACCGTCTCAGCATCACCGTCTCCCCTTCTCCCCCTCCCCCAGCTCACCCTCTCAGCATCACCGTCTCCCCTTCTCCCCCCTCCCCCAACTCAGCCTCTCAGCATCACCGTCTCCCCTTCTCCCCACTCCCCCAGCTCACCCTGTCAGCATCACCGTCTCCCATTCTCCCCCTCCCCCAGCTCACCCTGTCAGCATCACCGTCACCCCTTCTCCCCTTTCCCAAGCTCACCCTCTCAGCATCACCGTCTCCCCTTCTCCCCCTCCCCCAGCTCACCCTCTCAGCATCACCGTCTCCCCTTCTCCCCCTCCCCCAGCTCACCCTCTCAGCATCACCGTCTCCCCTTCTCCCCCTCCCCCAGCTCACCCTCTCAGCATCAGTCTCCCCTTCTCCCCCTCCCCCAGCTCAGCTTCTCAGCATCACCATCTCCCCCTCCCCCAGCTCACCCTGTCAGCATCACCGTCTCCCCTTCTCCCCCTCCCCCAGCTCACCCTGTCAGCATCACCGTCTCCCCTTCTCCCCCTCCCCCAGCTCACCCTGTCAGCATCACCGTCTCCCCCTCCCCCAGCTCACCCTCTCAGCATCACCCTCTCCCCTTCTCCCCCTCCTCAGCTCACCCTGTCAGCATCACCGTCTCCCCTTCTCCCCCTCCCCCAGCTCACCCTCTCAGCATCACCCTCTCCCCTTCTCCCCCTCCTCAGCTCACCCTCTCAGCATCACCGTCTCCCCTTCTCCCCCTCCCCCAGCTCACCCTGTCAGCATCACCGTCTCCCCTTCTCCCCCTCCCCCAGCTCACCCTCTCAGCATCACCGTCTCCCCTTCTCCCCCTCCCCAGCTCGCCCTCTCAGCATCACCGCCTCCCCTTCTCCCCCTTCCCCAGCTCACCCTCTCAGCATCACCGTCTCCCCTTCTCCCCCCTCCCCCAGCTCACCCTGTCATCATCACCGTCTCCCCTTCTCCCCCTCCCCAGCTCACCCTCTCAGCATCACCGTCTCCCCTTCTCCCCCTCCCCCAGCTCACCCTCTCAGCATCACCGCCTCCCCTTCTCCCCCTTCCCCAGCTCACCCTCTCAGCATCACCGTTTCCCCTTGTCCCCCTCCCCCAGCTCACCCTTTCAGCATCACCGTCTCCCCTTCTCCCCCTCCCCCAGCTCACCCTCTCAGCATCAGTCTCCCCTTCTCCCCCTCCCCCAGCTCACCTTCTCAGCCTCACCATCTCCCCCTCCCCCAGCTCACCCTGTCAGCATCACCGTCTCCCCTTCTCCCCCTCCCCCAGCTCACCCTGTCATCATCACCGTCTCCCCTTCTCCCCCTCCCCCAGCTCACCCTCTCAGCATCACCGTCTCCCCTTCTCCCCCATCCCCCAGCTCACCCTGTCAGCATCACCGTCTCCCCTTCTCCCCCTCCCCAGCTCACCCTCTCAGCATCACCGTCTCTCCTTCTCCCCCTCCCCCAGCTCACCCTCTCAGCATCACCGTCTCCCCTTCTCCCCCTCCCCAGCTCGCCCTCTCAGCATCACCGCCTCCCCTTCTCCCCCTTCCCCAGCTCACCCTCTCAGCATCACCGTCTCCCCTTCTCCCTCCTCCCCCAGCTCACCCTCTCAGCATCACCGTTTCCCCTTGTCCCCCTCCCCCAGCTCACCCTCTCAGCATCACCGTCTCCCCTTCTCCCCCTCCCCCAGCTCACCCTCTCAGCATCACCGTCTCCCCTTCTCCCCCTTCCCCAGCTCACCCTCTCAGCATCACCGTCTCCCCTTCTCCCTCCTCCCCCAGCTCACCCTCTCAGCATCACCGTTTCCCCTTGTCCCCCTCCCCCAGCTCACCCTCTCAGCATCACCGTCTCCCCTTCTCCCCCTCCCCCAGCTCACCCTCTCAGCATCACCGTCTCCCCTTCTCCCCCTTCCCCAGCTCACCCTCTCAGCATCACCGTCTCCCCTTCTCCCCCTCCCCCAGCTCACCCTCTCAGCATCACCGTCTCCCCTTCTCCCCCTCCCCCAGCACACCCTGTCAGCATTACCGTCTCCCCTTCTCCCCCTCCAACTGCTCACCCTGTCAGCATCACCGTCTCCCCTTCTCCCCCTCCCCCAGCTCACCCTCTCAACATCACCGTCTCCCCTTCTCCCCTTTCCCAAGCTCACCCTCTCAGCATCACCGTCTCCCCTTCTCCCCCTTTCCCCAGCTCACCCTCTCAGCATCACCGTCTCCGCTTCTCCCCCTCCCCCAGCTCACCCTGTCAGCATCACCGTCTCCCCTTCTCCCCCTCCCCCAGCTCACCCCCTCAGCATCACCATCTTCTCCCTCTGTCCCTCGTGGGTTTTTATGGGCTCCCCTTAAAAGGATTGTAATGATTCACCTTCATCATTCCCGGAGTGAAATGTCCACATTCTCGGAAGAATGTTCCTGTGAATTTGGATTTTTCAGTGACTCTGTTGTATTGATGTGTTTTAGCTTTTTATCCTTCCAGCTGATGGGAAACCTGGGTTGGATCAGCCAGAGCTCTGAGAACAGGGCAGGTGTGGGCACCTCACTGTGAGATGGGCTGGGGCGGGGTGACAGGGGACGCAATACTGCAGCTTCTCGATGTGGATCAGATCGAGAATGGCAGAGAAATAGAGTGTGCTGTCTGAGAGGGTGGTGGGAGCAGGAACTCGCACAACATTTCAGAAGCTCCTGGACCCAAGCACTTAAAATGCCAGGGCACAGTTGGCTATGGACTGACTGCAGGACAATGGGATTTGTGTAGTTTGGTGTTTGTTGGTCAGCACAGACATGGTGGGCCGAAAGACGTGTGCTATGTTGTATGACTCTATGACCTTATGGTTCTATTGGACCTTGAGTTGAGATTTCACCCACTTGTGGCAGTGTGAATGAAATTGCGTATGCCACTTTGGTAATGTCAGGGGGCCCTGCCCTGTCCCACCTGCACCTTGTTACTGCAAGACCTGAACTTCAAATGGGTGTCATCAATTCAGGTCACATTACAGAAGAGAAAGTGCTGGAGGTCTTAGAAAACATAAAGGAGGAGAAAGTAGAGTTGCAGGTCGATAGGATAGTGAAGATGGTGTTTGGTATGCTTTCCTTTATTGGTCAGAGTATTGAGTACAGGAGTTGAGAGTTCATGTTGTGGCTGTACAGGACATTGGTTAGACCACTGTTGGAATATTGCGTGCAATTCTGGTCTCCTTCCTATCGGAAAGATGTTGTGAAACTTGAAAGGGTTCAGAAAAGATTTACAAGGATGTTGCCAGGGTTGGAGGATTTGAGCTATAGGGAGAGGCTGAACAGGCTGGGGCTGATTTCCCTGGAGCGTCAGAGGCTGAGGGGTGACCTTATAGAGGTTTACAATATCATGAGGAGCATGGATAGGATAAATAGACAAAGTCTTTTCCCTGGGGTCAGGGAGTCCAGAACTAGAGGGCATAGGTTTAGGGTGAGAGGGGAAAGATATGAAAGAGACCTAAGGGGCAACTTTTTCACACAGAGGGTGGTACGTGTATGGAATGAGCTGCCAGAGGATGTGGTGGAGGCTGGTACAATTGCAATATTTAAGATGCTTTTGGATGGGTATATGAATAGGAAGGGTTTGACTTTGACAACCACATGATGAAGAAGCAACGCTCCGAAAGCTAGTGCTTCCAAATAAATCTGTTGGACTATAACCTGATGTTGAGAGATTTTTAACAATGGTGAGGAGCTTTGTCCACAGGGACACTGCCACTCCATCAGCACTGAGGAGGGTCTGAGTGAAGACACAAGCCCCAAAGCTGAAGGACAGAGGGCCAGGGCTGGGTTTAGGGATGGCAGATGCCACAGGGGTATAGGAGAGAGAGGCTTTTAAACAGGGAAGAGGGAGGGAACTGGGCAGACACTGGGGAAATAAAGGCAATGTGCTGGAGGGAGAGGGAGAGAGAGAGAATACCCTTCAGTGGGCTCTCAGTTTTCCTGCAGCTACCCACCTTCAGGTCAGTGGGGGCAATGTGTCCTTCTCTCAGTCAGGAGGCTCCTCAGAGACTGCACTCTACAGTCCCTGAACCACACTCCCTGTCTCTCTCTCTCACTCTCCCCCCCCCCCCTTGTTATACAATGGGAGCAGGTGAGACATTCTTGTGAGCTCAGCCTGCGGGGATGGGATGAGGACAAGGATGGGAATGGGGATGAGGATGAGGATGGGGATGGGGTAGTGATGGGGATGAGGATGGGGAAGCGGATGGGGTTGAGGATGGGGATGAGGATGGGGATAGGGATGGGGATGGGGAGGAGGATGTGGATATGGATGGGGATGGGGATGGGGTAGTGATGGGGATGAGGATGGGATGGGGATGGGGTAGTGATGGGGATGGGATGGGGTTGAGGATCGGGATGGGATGGGACAGGGGATGGGGATGAGGATCGGGATGGGGATGTGGATGGGGATGTGGATGGGGATGGGGATCAAGATAAGGATGGAGATGGGGATGGGATGGGGATGAGGATGAATATGGGGGTGGGGAAGGGGATGGGAATGGAGATGGGATGGGATTGGGGATGGGATGGGGATGAGGATGGGGATGGGGATGGAGATGAGGATTCAGATGGAGATGGGGATGGGGATGCGGATGGTGATGGGGATAGGATAGAGATGGGATGGGGATGGGATGGGAATGGGGATGTGGATGAGGATGGGATGGGGATGAGGATGATGATGGGGATGGGAATGGGGACATGGATGGGGATGGGGATGAGGATGAGGATGGGGATGAGGATAGGATGGGGATGAGGATGGGGATGGGGATGTGGATGGGGATGTGGATGGGAATGGAGATGGTATGGGGATGAAGATGGGGATGGGGTGGGGATGAGGATGGGGATGAGGATGGGGTGGGGATGAGGATCGGGATGGGGATGAGGATCAGGATGGGGATGGGATTGGGATAGGGATGGGGATGGTGATGGGGATGAGGATGGGGATGAGGATGGTGATGAGGGTGGGGATGAGGATGGAGGTGAGGATGGGATGGAATGGGGATGGGGATGAGGATGGAGATGGGGATGATGATGAGGATGGGGATGGGGATGAAGGATGAGAATGAGGATTGGGATGATGATGAGGATGGAGATGGGGATGAGGATGAGGATGAGGATGGAATGGGGATGGGGATCGGGATGGAGATGGGGATGAGATGAGGGTGGGGATGAGGATGGGGATGAGGATCGGGATGGGGATGGGGATCGGGATGGAGATGGGGATGAGGATGGGGATGGGATGAGGATTGGGTTGGGTATCGGGATGGGGACGGGGTGGTGATGGGGATGAGAATGGGACGGGGTGGGGATGGGGTTGAGGATGGGGTTGGG
Source organism: Chiloscyllium plagiosum (assembly GCF_037043375.1). NCBI lineage: Eukaryota > Metazoa > Chordata > Chondrichthyes > Orectolobiformes > Hemiscylliidae > Chiloscyllium > Chiloscyllium plagiosum. The sequence goes on from NW_028270157.1 coordinate 1,736,304, forward strand.
GATGGGAATGTGGATGAGGATGGGGATGGGGATGAGGATGGTGATGGGGATGAGGATGGGGATGAGGATGAGGGTGGGGATGGGGATGGGGATAAGGATGTGGATGAGGATGAGGTGGGGATGAGGATAGGAATGAGGATGTGGATGAAGGATGAGGGTGGAGATGGGAATGGGGTTGGGGATGGGGATGTGGATGAGGATAAGGATGGGGATGAGGATGAGGATGGGGACGGGGATGGGAATGGGGATGAGGATGAGGATGGGGATGGGGATAGGGATGAGGATGGGGAGGAGGATGGGGATGAGGATGAGGATGAGGATGGGGATGGGAATCGGGACACGGATGGGGATGGGGATGAGGATAGGATGGGGATGACGATGAGGATGGGGATGAGGATGATGTGGATGGGTATGAGAATGGGGATGAGGATGGGAATGAGGATGGGGATGGGGATGAGGATGGGGATGAGGATGGTGATGGGGAGGGTGATGGGATGGGGATGGGATAAGGATGGGGATGAGGATGGGGATGGAGATGGGGATGCGGATGGGGATGAGGATCGAGATGGTGATGGGAATGGGGATGGAACTGAGGATGGGAATGGGGATCAGGATGCGGATGGGGATGAGGATCGACATGGGGATGGAGACAGAGATGGGATGAGGATTGGGATGGGGATAGGGTAGTGATGGGGATGAGGATGGGATGGGGATGGGGTTGAGGATGGGGATGGGATGGGACAGGGGATGGGGAAGGGAATGGGGAATGAGGATGAGGATGGGGATGGGGATGAGGATGAGGATGGGGATGGGGATGAGGATCGAGATGGGGATGGGGATGTGGATGGGGATGAGGATTGGGTTGGGGGTGAGGATGAGGGTGTGGATGGGGATGAGGTTGAGGATGGGGATGGGCATGGCAATGTGGATAAGGATGAGGATGGGGATGAGGATGCGGATGAGGATGGGAATGGGAATGAGGAAGGGGATGGGGATGGGAATGAGGATGGGGATGGGAATGGGAATGGGGATGAGGATGAGGATGGGGATGCGGATGAGGATGGGGAAGGGGAAGGCCGTTGAGGATGGGGATGAGTATGGGGATAGGGATGGGGATGGTGAGGAGGATGTGGATATGGATGGGGATGGGGATGGGGTAGTGATGGGGATGAGGATGGGGATGGGATGGGGTTGAGGATCGGGATGGGATGGGACAGGGGATGGGGATGAGGATCGGGATGAGGATGAGGGGGATGGGGATGGGGATGGGGATAAGGATGGAGATGGGGATGGGATGGGAATGTGGATGGGATGGGGATGAGGATCGGGATGGGGATGAGGATGAATATGGGGATGGGGAAGGGGATGGGAATGGGAATGGGGATGGGATGGGAATGGGGATGGGATGGGGATGAGGATGGGGATGGGGATGGGATGGGGATGGAGATGAGGATGCAGATGGAGATGGGGATGGGGATGCGAATGGTGATGGGGATAGGATAGAGATGGGATGGGGATGGGATGGGAATGGGGATGGGGATGAGGATGGGATGTGGATGAGGATGATGATGGGGATAGGAATGGGGACATGGATGGGGATGGGGATGAGAATGGGGATGGGGATGAGGATGAGAATGAGGATTGGGATGAGGATGAGGATGGAGATGGGGATGAGGATGAGGATGAGGATGGAATGGGGATGGAGATGGGCATCAGGATGGGGATGAGATGAGGGTGGGGATGAGGATGGGGATGAGGATAGGGATGAGGATGGGATGGGGATGAGGATGGGGATGAGGATGGGGATGAGGATCGGGATGGGGATCGGGATGGGGATGGAGATGGGGATGAGGATGGGGATGGGATGAGGATTGGGATGGGGATCGGGATGGGGACGAGGTGGTGATGGGGATGAGAATGGGACGGGGTGGGGATGGGGTTGAGGATGGGGATGGGGTTGGGGATGGGGTTGGGGATGGGAATGTGGATGAGGATGAGGATGGGGATGGGGATGAGGATGGTGATGGGGATGAGGATGGGGATGAGGATGAGGGTGGGAATGGGGATAAGGATGTGGATGAGGATGAGGGTGGGGATGAGGATAGGAATGAGGATGTGGATGAAGGATGAGGATGGAGATGGGAATGGGGTTGGGGATGGGGATGTGGATGAGGATAAGGATGGGGATGAGGATGGGGACGGGGATGGGAATGGGGATGAGGATGGGGATGAGGATGGGGATGGGGATGGGATGGGAATGGGATGGGAATGGAGATGGAATGGGGATGGGGGTGGGGATGAGGATGAGATTGAGGATGGGAATGGGGATGAGGATTGGGATGGGGATGGGATTGGGATGGTGGTGGGGTTGGGGATGGGAATGTGGATGAGGATGGGGATGGGAATGGGGATGAGGATGGGGATGGGATGGGGATGGGGCTGGGGATAAGGATGTGGATGAGGATGAGGCTGGGGATGAGGATAGGAATGAGGATGGGGATGCAGGATGGGGATGGGAATGTGGTTGGGGATGCGGATCAGGATGAGGATGGGGACGGGGATGGGAATGGGGATGAGGATGGGGATAGGGATGAGGATGGGGATGGGGATAGGGATGAGGATGGGGATGAGGATGGGGATTGGGATGAGGATGAGGACAAGGATGGGGATGAGGATGGGGATGGGAATGAGGATGATGATGGGGATGGGATGGGGATGAGGAAAGGGATTGGGATGGGGATGGGTTGTGGATGGATATGGAGATGGGGATGCAGATGGAGATGGGGATGAGGATGTGGATGTTGATGGGGATAGGATAGAGATGGAATGGGGATGTGATGGGAATGGGGATGGGGATGGGGATGAGAATGGGGATGGGATGGTGATGAGGATGGGGATGGGATGGGGATGAGGAAAGGGATTGGGATGGGGATGGGTTGTGGATGGATATGGAGATGGGGATGCAGATGGAGATGGGGATGAGGATGTGGATGTTGATGGGGATAGGATAGAGATGGAATGGGGATGTGATGGGAATGGGGATGGGGATGGGGATGAGAATGATGATGAGATTGGGAATGGTAATACGGACACGGATGGGGATGAGGATAGGATGGGGATGAGGATAGGATGGGGATGAGGATGGCGATGGGGATGTGGATGATGATAGAAATGAGGATGGGGATGGGGTTAGTATGGGGATGACGATGAGGATGGGGATGAGGATGGGAATGAGGATGGGGATGGGGATGGGGAGGAGGAAGGGGATGGGGATGACGATGAGGATGGGGATGGGGATGGGATAAGGATGGGGATGAGGATGGGGATGGAGATGGAGATGCGGATGGGGATGAGGATCGAGATGGTGATGGGGATGGGGATGGAAATGAGGACGGGAATGGGAATCAGGATGCGGATGGGGATGAGGATCGACATGGGGATGAAGATGGAGATGGGATGAGGATTGGGTTGGGGATGGGGTAGTGATGGGGATGAGGATGGGATTGGGATGGGGATGGGGATGGGGTTGGGGATGGGGATGGGATGGAACAGGGGATGGGGATGGGGAATGAGGATGGGGATAGGGATGAGGATGAGGATGAGGATCGAGATGGGGATGGGGATGTGGATGGGGATGAGGATTGGGTTGGGGATGAGGATGAGGGTGTGGATGGGGATGAGGTTGCAGATGGGGATGGGCATGGCAATGTGGATAAGGATGAGGATTGGGATGATGATGGGGATGAGTTTGGGGATGGGGATGGGGATGGGGTTAGTATGGGGATGAGTATGAGAATGGGGATGAGGATGGGAATGAGGATGGGGATGGGGAGGGGGATGGGGATGAGGATGGTGATGGGGATGGTGATGGGATGGGGATGGGATAAGTATGGGGATGAGGATGGGGATGGAAATGGGGATGCGGATGGGGATGAGGATCGAGATGGGGATGGGGATGGAAATGAGGACGGGAATGGGGATCAGGATGCGGATGGGGATGAGGATCGACATGGGGATGGAGATGGAGATGGGATGAGGATTGGGATGGGGATGCGGTAGTGATGGGGATGAGGATGGGATTGGGATGGGGATGGGGTTGGGGATGGGGATGGTATTTGACAGGGGATGGGGATGGGGAATGAGGATGAGGATGGGGATGGGGATGAGGATGAGGATGAGGATCAAGATGGGGATAGGGATGTCGATGGGGATGAGGATTGGGTTGGGGATGAGGATGAGGGTGTGGATGGGGATGAGGTTGAGGATGGGGATGGGCATGGCAATGTGGATAAGGATGAGGATTGGGATGAGGATGATGATGGGGATGAGGATGGGAATGAGGATGGGGATGATGATGGGGATGGGGATGAGAATGGGGATGAGGATGGGAATGGGGATGGGGATGAGATGGGGATGGAGATGGGACTGGGAAGGGAATGGGGATGGGATGGGCATGGGATTGGGATGGGATGGGAATGGGTTTGGGGATGAGGATGAGGGTGTGGATGGGGATGAGGATGGAGATGAGCATGGCAATGTGGATGCGGATGAGGATGATGATGAGGATTGGGATGAGGATGATGATGAGGATGAGGATGGGAATGAGGATGGGGATGATGATGCGGATGTGGATGAGAATGGGGATGAGGATGGGAATGGGGATGGGGATGGGGATGGGATGGTAATGAGGATGGGGATGGGATGGGGATGGGGATGGGATGGCGATCGGATGTGGATGAAGATGAGAATGGGGATGGGATGGTGATGGGGATGGGACAGTAATGGGGATGGGATGGGGATGTGGATGGAGATGGGATGTGGATGGGGATGAAATGGTGATGGGGATGGGGATGGGATGGGAATGGGGATGGGATGGGGATGGGATGGGGATGAAGATGGGGATTGGGATGGGATGGGGATGGGATGTGGATGGGGATGGACATGGGGCTGGGAAGGGAATGGGGAAGGGATTGGGATGGGGATGGGATGGGGATGGAGTTGGGGATGCAGATGGTGATGGGGATAGGATAGGGATGGGATGGAATCGGGATGGGGATTGGGATGCGGATGGGGTTGGGATTGGGATGGGGATGTGGATGGGGATGAGGATGGGGGTGTGGATGGGGGTGGGGATGAGGATGGGATTGAGGATGGGGGTGGGGATGAGGATCGGGTTGGGGATGGGATGGGGATGAGGATGGTGATGGTGATGGGGATGAGGATGGGGGTGGGGATGAGGATGGGGATGGGGATGGGATGGGAATGGGAATGGGAATGGGGATGGGATGGAGATGGGGATGGGGATGGCGATGGGGATGGAGATGGGATGAGGATTGGGATGGGGATCGGGATGGGGATCGGGTAGTGATGGGGATGAGAATGGGATGGGGATGGGGATGAGGATGGAGATGAGCATGGCAATGTGGATGCGGATGAGGATGATGATGAGGATTGGGATGAGGATGATGATGAGGATGAGGATGGGAATGAGGATGGGGATGATGATGCGGATGTGGATGAGGATGGGGATGAGGATGGGAATGGGGATGGGGATGGGGATGGGATGGTAATGAGGATGGGGATGGGATGGGGATGGGGATGGGATGGCGATCGGATGTGGATGAAGATGAGAATGGGGATGGGATGGTGATGGGGATGGGACAGTAATGGGGATGGGATGGGGATGGGAATGTGGATGAGGATGGGGATGAGGATGAGGATGGGGATGGGGATGGGAATGGGGATGAGGATGGGGATGGGGATGAGGATGAGGATGGGGATGGGGATGGGGATGAGGATGAGGATGGGGATGAGGATCGAGATGGGGATGGGGATGTGGGTGGGGATGAGGATGGGGTTGGGGATGAGGATGAGGGTGTGGATGGGGATGAGGATGAGGATGGGGATGGGCATGGCATGTGGTTGACGATGAGGATTGGGATGAGGATGAGGATGAGGATGATGATGGGGATGTGGATGGGAATGAGGATGGGGATGATGATGGGGATGGGGATGAGAATGCGGATGAGGATGGGATGGGTATGTGGATGGGAATGGGGATGAGATGGGGATGAGGATGGGGATGGGGATGAGATGGGGATGGGGATGGAGATGGGGCTGGGAAGGGAATGGGGATGGGATGGGCATGGGATGGGGATGAGGATGGGGATGAGGATGAGGATGTGGATGAGGATGGGGTTGAGGATGAGGATGAGGATGAGGATGGGGATGGGGATGGGGATGAGAATGGCGATGAGGATGGAGATGGGGATGGGGATGAGGATGAGGATCAGGATGAGAATGAGGATGAGGATCGAGATGGGGATGGGGATGGGGATGAGGATGAGGATTGGGATGGGGATCGGGATGGGGATGGGATAGTGATGGGGATGAGAATGGGACGGGGGTGGGGATGGGGTTGAGGATGGGGATGGGGATGAGGATGGGATTGGGGATGGGGTTGAGGATGAGGATGGGGATGGGAATGGGGATGAGGATGAGAATGGGGACAGGGATGGGAATGGGGATGAGGATGGGGATGAGGATGAGGGTGGGGATGAGGATGGGGATGAAGGATGAGGATGGGGATGGGAATGGGGTTGGGGATGGGGATGTGGATGAGGATGAGGATGGGGATGGGGATGAGGATGGGGACAGGGATGGGAATGGGGATGAGGATGGGAATGAGGATGGGGATGGGGATGAGGATGGGGACAGGGATGGGAATGGGGATGAGGATGGAAATGAGGATGGGGATGGGGTTGCGGATGGGGATGAGGATGATGATGGGGATGGGGATGTGAATGGGGATGAGGATGGTGATGGGGATGAGGATGATGATGGGGATGGTGATGTGAATGGGGATGAGGATGGGAATGAGGATGAGGGTGGGGATGAGGATGGGGATGATGATGGGGATAATGATGGGGATGGGGATGATGATGGGGATGTGGATGGCGATGTGGATGGGGATGTGGATGGGGATGGGGATGAGGATGAGGATGAGGATGGGGATGGGGATTGGGATGAGGATGAGGATGAGGATGGGGATGAGGATGTGGATGGGAATGAGAATGTGGATGGGGAAGGGGTGAGGATGAGGATTTGGATGAGGATGATGTTGGGGATGGAAATGAGAATGGGGATGAGGATGGGAATGAGGATGGGGATGGGGATGAGGAAGGGGTTGGGGATGAGGATGGTGATGGGGATGGAGATGCGATGGGGATGAAATGGGAATGGGGATGGGATGGAGATGAGGATGGGGATGGAAATGAGGATGTTGAAGGGGATGGGGATGGTCGGATGGGGATGAGGATCGAGATGGGAGTGGGGATGAGGATGGGAACGAGGATGGGAATGGGGATCGGGATGCGGATGGGGATGAGGATTGGGATGGGGATGGAGATGGAGATGGGATGAGGATTGGGATGGGGATGGGGTAGTGATGGGGTGAGGATGGGATTGGGATGGGGTTGGGGATGGGATGGGACAGGGGATGGGGATGAGGATCGAGATAGGGATGAGGATGAGGATGGGGATGGGGATGGGGATGAGGATGAGGATGAGGATCGAGATGGGGATGGGGATGTGGATGGGGATGAGGATTGGGTTGGGGATGAGGATGCGGATGGGGATGGGAATGGGGATGGGGATGAGATGGGGATCAGGATGGAGATGGGGCTGGGAAGGGAATGGGGATGGGATGGGCATGGGATTGGGATGAGGATGGGGTTGGGGATGAGGATGAGGGTGTGGATGGGGATGAGGAGGGGGATGAGCATGGCAATATGGATGAGGATGAGGATTGGGATGAGGATGATGATGAGGATGAGGATGGGAATGAGGATGGGGATGATGATGCGGATGGGGATGAGAATGGGGATGAGGATGGGAATGGGGATGAGGATGGGGATGGGATGGGGTGGGATGGGGATGGGGATGGGATGGCGATCGGATGGGGAAGAGAATGGGGATGGGGATGGGAATGGGGATGGGATGGGGATGAGGATGGGGATGGGGATGAGGTGGGGATGAGTATGGGGATGGGGATGTGGATGAGGATGGGGATGTGGATGAGGATGGGGTTGAGGATGAGGATGGGAATGGGGATGGGGATGAGAATGGCGATGAGGATGGGGATGGGGATGAGGATGAGAATGGCGATGAGGATGGAGATGGAGATGGGGATGAGGATGAGGATGAGGATGAGGATGAGGATAGAGATGGGGCTGGGAAGGGAATGGGGATGGGATGGGCATGGGATGGGGATGGGATGGGGATGAGGCTGAGGATGGGGATGGGGATGGGGATGTGGATGAGGATGAGGATGTGGATGTGGATGAGGATGGGGTTGAGGATGAGGATGGAGATGGGGATGGGGATGGGGATGAGGATGAGGATGAGGACGGTATGGGGATGGGGATGAGGATGGGGATGAGATGAGGGTGGGGATGAGGATTGAGATGGGGATAGGGATGGGGATGAGGATGAGGATGGGGATGGGGATGAGGATGGGGATGAGGATCAGGATGGGGATGAGGATCCAGATGGGGATGGGGATGTGGATGGGGATGAGGATTGGGTTGGGGAATAGGATGAGGGTGTGGATGGGGATGAGGTTGCAGATGGGGATGGGCATGGCAATGTGGATAAGGATGAGGATTGGGATGAGGATGGGGATGAGGATGAGGATGAGGATGGGAATGAGGATGGGAATGAGGATGGGGATGATGATGGGGATGGGGATGAGAATGGGGATGAGGATGGGAATGGGGATGAGGATGGGGATGGGGCTGGGATGGTAATAAGGATGGGGATGGGATGGGGATGGGGATGGGGATGGGATGGCGATCGGATGGGGATGAGGATGAGGATGGGATGGGGATGGGGATGGGGATGGGAATGGGGATGGGATGGGGATGAGTATGGGGATGGGGATGAGATGGAGATGGAGATGGGGCTGCGAAGGGAATGGGGATGGGATGGGCATGGGATGGGGATGGGATGGGGATGAGGATGAGGATGGGGATGAGGATGGAGATGGGGATGGGGATGGGGATGGGGATGTGGATGTGGATGTGGATGAGGATGGGGTTAAGGATGAGGATGAGGATGGGGATGGGGATGGGGATGAGGATGGGGATGCGGTGAGGGTGGGGATGAGGATGGAGATGGGGATGGGGATGGGGATGGGGATGAGGATGAGGATGGGGATGATGTTGGGGATGGGGATGAGGATGGGGATAAGGATGGGGATGAGGATCAGGATGGGGTTGCAAATGGGGATGAGGATCGAGATGGGGATGAGGATGGAGATGGGATGAGGATTGGGATGGGGATCGGGATTGGGGATGGGGTAGTGATGGGGATGAGAATGGGATGGGGTGGGGATGGGGTTGAGGATGTGGATGGGGATGAGGATGGGATTGGGGATGGGGTTGGGGATGGGAATGTGGATGAGGATGAGGATGGGGATGGGGATGAGGATGAGGATGGGGAGGGGGATGGGAATGGGGATGAGGATGGGGATGGGGATGAGGATGGGGATGGGGATGGGGATGGGGATAAGGATGTGGATGAGGATGAGGGTGGGGATGAGGATGGGGATGAAGGATGAGGATGGGAATGGGGTTGGGAAGGGGATGTGGATGAGGATGAGGATGGGGATGAGGATGGGGACAGGGATGGGAATGGGGATGAGGATGGGGATGGGAATGAGGATGGGGATGGGGATGAGGATGGGGAGAGGATGAGGGTGGGGATGAGGATGGGAATGAGGATGGGGATTGGGATGAGGATGGGGATGGGGTTGGGGATGTGGATGGGGATGGGGTTGAGGATGGGGATGAGGATGATGATGGGGATGGGAATGTGAATGGGGATGAGGATGGGAATGAGGATGGGGATGATGGGGATGGGGATGATGATGGGGATCGGGATGGGGATGTGGATGGGGATGGGGATCGTGATGGGGATGAGGAAGGGGATGGGGATGAGGATGGTAATGGGGATGGAGATGGGATGGGGATGGAATGGGAATGGGGATGGGATGGGGATGAGGATGGGGATGGAAACGAGGATGTTGAAGGGAATGGGGATGCGGATGGGGATGGGAACGAGGATGGGAATGGGGATCGGGATGCGGATGGGGATGAGGATCGAGATGGGGATGGAGATGGAGATGGGAGAGGATTGGGATGGGGATGGGGTAGTGATGGGGATGAGGATGGGATGGTAATGAGGATGGGGATGGGATAGGAATGGGGATGGGGATGAGGATGGGGATGGGGATGGGGATGGGGATGGGGATGGGGATGGGAATGAGGAGGGGATGGGGATCGGAATGAGGAGGGGATGGGGATGGGGATGGGGTTGAGAATGTGGATGGGATGGAACAGGGGATGGGGATAAGGATGGGGATGGGGATGAGGATGGGGATGGGGATGGGGAGGGGGATGGGGTTGGGATGGGGATGGGGATGTGGAATGGGATGGGGATGGGGATTGGGAACGGGATGGAGATGTGGTTGAGGATGGTGATGAGAATGGGATGGGGATGGGGATGGAGATGGGGTTGAGGATGGGGGTGGGATGGGACAGGGGATGTGGATGGGATGGGGATGGGAATGGGGATGGGGATGGGGATGAGGATGGGGATGAGGACTGGGATGGGATGGGAATGGGGATGGGAATGGGGATGGGGATGTGGAGGGTGTGGTGATGAGGATATGGATGGGGATGTGGATGGGATTGGAATGGGGATGGGGTTTGGGATGAGGATGGGGATGAAGTTGGGGTTCAGGATGTGGATGGGGATGGGGATGGAGATGGGAATGGGGTTGGGGATGGGGAGAGGATGGGGATGGGGATGAGGATGGGGATGGGGATGGGGATGGGGATAGAGATGGGAATGGGGTTGGGGATGGGGAGAGGATGGGGATGGGGAGAGGATGGGATTGGGGATGAGGGTGGGGATGAGGATGGGGATAGGGATGAGGATGGGGATGGGGATGGGGATGGGGTAGTGATGGGGATGGGGATGAGGATGAGGGTGGGGATGAGGATGGGGATGAAGGATGAGGATGGGGATGGGAATGGGGTTGGGAAGGGGATGTGGATGAGGATGAGGATGGGGATGGGGATGAGGATGGGGACAGGGATGGGAATGGGGATGAGGATGGGGATGGGGATGAGGATGCGGATGGGGATGGGGATGAGGATGGGGATGGGGATGAGGATAGGGATGGGGATGGGAATGGGGATGGTGTTGGGGATGAGGATGGGATGGGAATGTGGATTGGGATGGGGATGGGGATGATGATGCAGATGAGGATGGGGATGGGGATGAGGATGGGGATGGGGTTGGGGATGAGGATGGGGATGGGGTTGAGGATGGGGATGAGGATGATGATGGGGATGGGGATGTGAATGGGGATGAGGATGGGAATGAGGATGGGGATAGGGATGAGGATGGGGATGGAAATGAGGATGTTGAAGGGAATGGGGATGGGGATGGAGATGGGGATGGGGATGCGGATGGGAATGGGAACGAGGACAGGAATGGGGATCGGGATGCAGATGGGGATGAGGATCGAGATGGGGATGGGGATGGAGATGGGATGAGGATTGGGATGGGGATGGGATTGGGATGGGGATGGGGATGGGGATGGGATGTGACAGGGGATGGGGATGAGGATAGGGATAGGGATGAGGATGAGGATGGGGATGGGGATGGGGATGGGATGGTAATGGGGATGGGGATTAGGATTGAGATGGGGATGGGATGGAGATGGGATGAGGATGGGGATGGGGATGGGAATGAGGAGGGGATGGGGATGGGAATGAGGAGGGGATGGGGATGGGGATGGGGTTGAGAATGTGGATGGGATGGAACAGTGGATGGGGATGAGGATGGGTATGGGGATGAGGATGGGGATGGGGATGGGGAGGGGGATGGGGTTGGGATGGGGATGGGGATGTGGAATGGGATGGGGATTCGGAATGGGATGGAGATGTGGTTGAGGATGGTGATGAGAATGGGATGGGGATGGGGATGGGGATGGAGATGGGGTTGAGGATAGGGATGGGATGGGACAGGGGATGGGGATGGGATGGGGTTGGGGATGGGGATGGGCATGGGCATGGGAATGGGGATGAGGATGGGGGTGAGGATTGGGATGGGATGGGAATGGGGATGGTGATGAGGATATGGATGGGGATGTGGATGGGATTGTAATGGGGATGGGGTTTGGGATGAGGATATGGATGGGGATGTGGATGGGATTGTAATGGGGATGGGGTTTGGGATGAGGATATGGATGGGGATGTGGATGGGATTGTAATGGGGATGGGGTTTGGGATGAGGATGGGGATGAGGTTGGGGTTCAGGATGTGGATGGGGATGGGGATGGAGATGGGGATGAGGATGGGGATGGGGATGGGGATGAGGATGGGGATGGGGATGAGGATAGGGATGGGGATGAGGATGGGGATGGGGATGGGATGAGGATGAGGATGCGAATGGGGATAAGGTTGGGGATGTGGATGGAAATGGGGATGCGGCTGAGGATGGGAATGGGGATGAGGATGGGAATGGGGATGGGGATGGGAATGGGGTTGAGAATGGGGATGGGTTGGGTATGGGAATGAGGATGTGGATAGGGATGGGGATCGGATGGGGATGGGGATCGTGATGAAGATGAGGTTGGGGATTGAATGAGGATGGGGATGGGGTTGAGGATGGGGATGGGATGGGATGGGGATAGGATGGGGATGTGGTTGGGTTTGAGGATGGAGATGGGATGTGGATTGGGATGGGGATGGGGATGGGATGGGAATGGGGATGGGGATTGGGATGGGGATGAGGATGATGATGCGGATGGGGATGGAGATTGGAATGAGGATGGGGATGGGGATGGGATGGGGATGGGGATGAGGATGAGGATGGGGATGGGGATGGGGATGAGGATGGAGATGGAGATGGGTGTGGGGGGGAATGGGGATGGGGATGAGGATGGATACGTAGATGGGGATGGGGATGAGGATAGGGATGGGGATGGGAATGGGGATGGTGATGGGGATGAGGATGGGATGGGAATGTGGATTGGGATGGGGATGAGGATGATGATGCAGATGAGGATGGGGATGGGGATGAGGATGGGGAAGGGGATGGGGTTGAAGATGGGGATGAGGATGGGGATGGAAATGAGGACGTTGAAGGGAATGGGGATGGGGATGGGGATGGAGATGGGGATGGGGATGGGGATGCGGATGGGGATGGGAACGAGGACGGGAATGGGGATCGGGATGCGAATGGGGATGAGGATCGAGATGGAGATGGAGATGGAGATGGGATGAGGATTGGGATGGGGATGGGATTGGGATGGGGATGGGGATGGGATGGAACAGGGGATGGGGATGAGGATAGGGATAGGGATGAGGATGAGGATGGGGATGGGGATGGGATGGTAATGAGGATGGGGATGGGATAGGAATGGGGATGGGGATGAGGATTGAGATGGGGATGGGGATGGAGATGGGATGAGGATGTGGATGGGGATGGGAATGAGGAGGGGATGAGGATGTGAATGAGGAAGGGATGGGGATGGGTTTGAGAATGTGGATGGGATGGAACAGGGGATGGGGATGGGGATAAGGATGGGGATGGGGATGAGGATGGGGATGGGGATGGGGTTGGGATGGGGTTGGGATGGGGATGGGGATGTGGAATGGGATGGGGATGGGGATTGGGAAGTGGATGGAGATGTGGTTGAGGATGGTGATGAGAATGGGATGGGGATGGGGATGGGGATGGGGATGGAGATGGGGTTGAGGATGGGGATGGGATGGGACAGGGGATGGGGATGGGGATGGGGATGGGGATGGGCATGGGAATGGGGATGGGATGTGAATGGGGATGAGGATGGGGGTGAGGATTGGGATGGGATGGGAAGGGGGACGGGGATGGGGTTGTGGATGGGGATGTGAATGGGGATGGTGATGAGGATATGGATGGGGATGTGGATGGGATTGGAATGGGGATGGGGTTTGGGTTCAGGATGTGGATGGGGATGGGGATGGAGATGGGGATGGAGATGGAGATGGGGATGAGGATGGGGATGGGGATGAGGATGGGGATGGGGACGAGGATGAGGGTGGGGATGAGGATGGGGATGAAGATGGGGATCAGGATGGAGATGGGGATGGGGATGGGGATGGGGATGAGGATGGGGATGAGGATGAGGATGAGGGTGGGGATGAGGATGGGGATGAAGATGAGGATGGGGATGAAGAATGGGATGGGGAGGGGAACAAAGCTGGCGATGGGGCTGGGGATGAGGATGGAATGGGGATGGGGATAGGATGACGATGAGGATGCGAATGAGGATGAGGATGGGGATGAGGATGGGTTTTGGGGATGAGGATGGGGATGGGGATGAGGATGGGGGTGGGGATGAGGATGGGGATGAGGATGGGGATGTGGATGAGGATTGGGTGGGGATGAAGATGGGGATGGGGATGAGGATGGAGATGGGGATGGTGATGGTGATAGGGATGAGGATGAGGATGAGGATGAGAATGAAGAATGGGATGGGGAGGGGAATGCGGCTGGCGATGGGGATGAGGATGGAATGGGGATGGGGATGGGATGAGGATGAGGATGTGAATGAGGATGAGGATGGGGATGAGGATGGGGATGTGGATGAGGATGGGAATGGGGATGAGGATGGGAATGGGGATGGGAATGGGGATGAGGATGGGGATGTGGATGAGGATTGGGTGGGGATGAAGATGGGGATGGGGATGAGGATGGAGATGGGGATGGAGATGGAGATGGGGATGGGGATGGGGATGAGGATGGAGATGGTGATGGTGATAGGGATGAGGATGAGGATGAGGATGAGAATGAAGAATGGGATGGGGAGGGGAATGCGGCTGGCGATGGGGATGAGGATGGAATGGGGATGGGGATGGGATGAGGATGAGGATGTGAATGAGGATGAGGATGGGGATGAGGATGGGGATGTGGATGAGGATGGGAATGGGGATGAGGATGGGAATGGGGATGGGAATGGGGTTGAGAATGGGGATAGGTTGGGTATGGGGATGAGGATGAGGATAGGGATGGGGATCGGATGGGGATGGGGATTGTGATGAAGATGAGGATGGGGATTGGATGAGGATGGGGATGGGGTTGAGGATGGGGATGGGATGGATGGGGATAGGATGGGGATGAGGATAGGATGGGGATGAGGATGGCGATGGGGATGTGGATGATGATAGAAATGAGGATGGGGATGGGGTTAGTATGGGGATGACGATGAGGATGGGGATGAGGATGGGAATGAGGATGGGGATGGGTATGGGGAGGAGGAAGGGGATGGGGATGACGATGAGGATGGGGATGGGGATGGGATAAGGATGGGGATGAGGATGGGGATGGAGATGGGGATGCGGATGGGGATGAGGATCGAGATGGTGATGGGGATGGGGATGGAAATGAGGACGGGAATGGGAATCAGGATGCGGATGGGGATGAGGATCGACATGGGGATGAAGATGGAGATGGGATGAGGATTGGGTTGGGGATGGGGTAGTGATGGGGATGAGGATGGGATTGGGATGGGGATGGGGATGGGGTTGGGGATGGGGATGGGATGGAACAGGGGATGGGGATGGGGAATGAGGATGGGGATAGGGATGAGGATGAGGATGAGGATCGAGATGGGGATGGGGATGTGGATGGGGATGAGGATTGGGTTGGGGATGAGGATGAGGGTGTGGATGGGGATGAGGTTGCAGATGGGGATGGGCATGGCAATGTGGATAAGGATGAGGATTGGGATGATGATGGGGATGAGTTTGGGGATGGGGATGGGGATGGGGTTAGTATGGGGATGAGTATGAGAATGGGGATGAGGATGGGAATGAGGATGGGGATGGGGAGGGGGATGGGGATGAGGATGGTGATGGGGATGGTGATGGGATGGGGATGGGATAAGTATGGGGATGAGGATGGGGATGGAAATGGGGATGCGGATGGGGATGAGGATCGAGATGGGGATGGGGATGGAAATGAGGACGGGAATGGGCTCAGGATGCGGATGGGGATGAGGATCGACATGGGGATGGAGATGGAGATGGGATGAGGATTGGGATGGGGATGCGGTAGTGATGGGGATGAGGATGGGATTGGGATGGGGATGGGGTTGGGGATGGGGATGGTATTTGACAGGGGATGGGGATGGGGAATGAGGATGAGGATGGGGATGGGGATGAGGATGAGGATGAGGATCAAGATGGGGATAGGGATGTCGATGGGGATGAGGATTGGGTTGGGGATGAGGATGAGGGTGTGGATGGGGATGAGGTTGAGGATGGGGATGGGCATGGCAATGTGGATAAGGATGAGGATTGGGATGAGGATGATGATGGGGATGAGGAAGGGAATGAGGATGGGGATGATGATGGGATGGGCATGAGAATGGGGATGAGGATGGGAATGGGGATGGGGATGAGATGGGGATGGAGATGGGACTGGGAAGGGAATGGGGATGGGATGGGCATGGGATTGGGATGGGATGGGAATGGGGTTGGGGATGAGGATGAGGGTGTGGATGGGGATGAGGATGGAGATGAGCATGGCAATGTGGATGCGGATGAGGATGATGATGAGGATTGGGATGAGGATGATGATGAGGATGAGGATGGGAATGAGGATGGGGATGATGATGCGGATGTGGATGAGAATGGGGATGAGGATGGGAATGGGGATGGGGATGGGGATGGGATGGTAATGAGGATGGGGATGGGATGGGGATGGGGATGGGATGGCGATCGGATGTGGATGAAGATGAGAATGGGGATGGGATGGTGATGGGGATGGGACAGTAATGGGGATGGGATGGGGATGTGGATGGAGATGGGATGTGGATGGGGATGAAATGGTGATGGGGATGGGGATGGGATGGGAATGGGGATGGGATGGGGATGGGATGGGGATGAAGATGGGGATTGGGATGGGATGGGGATGGGATGTGGATGGGGATGGACATGGGGCTGGGAAGGGAATGGGGAAGGGATTGGGATGGGGATGGGATGGGGATGGAGTTGGGGATGCAGATGGTGATGGGGATAGGATAGGGATGGGATGGAATCGGGATGGGGATTGGGATGCGGATGGGGTTGGGATTGGGATGGGGATGTGGATGGGGATGAGGATGGGGGTGTGGATGGGGGTGGGGATGAGGATGGGATTGAGGATGGGGGTGGGGATGAGGATCGGGTTGGGGATGGGATGGGGATGAGGATGGTGATGGTGATGGGGATGAGGATGGGAGTGGGGATGAGGATGGGGATGGGGATGGGATGGGAATGGGAATGGGAATGGGAATGGGGATGGGATGGGGATGGGGATGGGGATGGCGATGGGGATGGAGATGGGATGAGGATTGGGATGGGGATCGGGATGGGGATCGGGTAGTGATGGGGATGAGAATGGGATGGGGATGGGGATGGAGTTGGGGATGGGAATGTGGATGAGGATGGGGATGGGGATGAGGATGAGGATGGGGATGGGGATGGGAATGGGGATGAGGATGGGGATGGGGATGAGGATGAGGATGGGGATGGGGATGGGGATGAGGATGAGGATGGGGATGAGGATCGAGATGGGGATGGGGATGTGGGTGGGGATGAGGATGGGGTTGGGGATGAGGATGAGGGTGTGGATGGGCATGAGGATGAGGATGGGGATGGGCATGGCATGTGGTTGAGGATGAGGATTGGGATGAGGATGAGGATGAGGATGATGATGGGGATGTGGATGGGAATGCGGATGAGGATGGGATGGGTATGTGGATGGGAATGGGAATGAGATGGGGATGAGGATGGGGATGGGGATGAGATGGGGATGGGGATGGAGATGGGGCTGGGAAGGGAATGGGGATGGGATGGGCATGGGATGGGGATGAGGATGGGGATGAGGATGAGGATGTGGATGAGGATGGGGTTGAGGATGAGGATGAGGATGAGGATGGGGATGGGGATGGGGATGAGAATGGCGATGAGGATGGAGATGGGGATGGGGATGAGGATCAGGATGAGGATGAGGATGAGGATCGAGATGGGGATGGGGATGGGGATGAGGATGAGGATTGGGATGGGGATCGGGATGGGGATGGGATAGTGATGGGGATGAGAATGGGACGGGGGTGGGGATGGGGTTGAGGATGGGGATGGGGATGAGGATGGGATTGGGGATGGGGTTGAGGATGAGGATGGGGATGGGAATGGGGATGAGGATGAGAATGGGGACAGGGATGGGAATGGGGATGAGGATGGGTATAAGGATGAGGGTGGGGATGAGGATGGGGATGAAGGATGAGGATGGGGATGGGAATGGGGTTGGGGATGGGGATGTGGATGAGGATGAGGATGGGGATGGGGATGAGGATGGGGACAGGGATGGGAATGGGGATGAGGATGGGAATGAGGATGGTGATGGGGTTGCGGATGGGGATGAGGATGATGATGGGGATGGGGATGTGAATGGGGATGAGGATGGTGATGGGGATGAGGATGATGATGGGGATGGTGATGTGAATGGGGATGAGGATGGGAATGAGGATGAGGGTGGGGATGAGGATGGGGATGATGATGGGGATAATGATGGGGATGGGGATGATGATGGGGATGTGGATGGCGATGTGGATGGGGATGTGGATGGGGATGGGGATGAGGATGAGGATGAGGATGGGGATGGGGATTGGGATGAGGATGAGGATGAGGATGGGGATGAGGATGTGGATGGGAATGAGAATGTGGATGGGGAAGGGGTGAGGATGAGGATTTGGATGAGGATGATGTTGGGGATGGAAATGAGAATGGGGATGAGGATGGGAATGAGGATGGGGATGGGGATGAGGAAGGGGTTGGGGATGAGGATGGTGATGGGGATGGAGATGCGATGGGGATGAAATGGGAATGGGGATGGGATGGAGATGAGGATGGGGATGGAAATGAGGATGTTGAAGGGGATGGGGATGGTCGGATGGGGATGAGGATCGAGATGGGAGTGGGGATGAGGATGGGAACGAGGATGGGAATGGGGATCGGGATGCGGATGGGGATGAGGATTGGGATGGGGATGGAGATGGAGATGGGATGAGGATTGGGATGGGGATGGGGTAGTGATGGGGTGAGGATGGGATTGGGATGGGGTTGGGGATGGGATGGGACAGGGGATGGGGATGAGGATCGAGATAGGGTTGAGGATCGAGATAGGGATGAGGATGAGGATGGGGATGGGGATGGGGATGAGGATGAGGATGAGGATCGAGATGGGGATGGGGATGTGGATGGGGATGAGGATTGGGTTGGGGATGAGGATGCGGATGGGGATGGGCATGGCAATGTGGATAAGGATGAGGATTGGGATGAGGATGAGGATGATGATGAGGATGAGGATGGGAATGAGGATGGGGATGATGATGGGGATGGGGATGAGAATGGGGATGAGGATGGGAATGGGGATGGGGATGAGATGGGGATCAGGATGGAGATGGGGCTGGGAAGGGAATGGGGATGGGATGGGCATGGGATTGGGATGAGGATGGGGTTGGGGATGAGGATGAGGGTGTGGATGGGGATGAGGAGGGGGATGAGCATGGCAATATGGATGAGGATGAGGATTGGGATGAGGATGATGATGAGGATGAGGATGGGAATGAGGATGGGGATGATGATGCGGATGGGGATGAGAATGGGGATGAGGATGGGAATGGGGATGAGGATGGGGTTGGGATGGGGTGGGATGGGGATAGGGATGGGATGGCGATCGGATGGGGAAGAGAATGGGGATGGGGATGGGAATGGGGATGGGATGGGGATGAGGATGGGGATGGGGATGAGGTGGGGATGAGTATGGGGATGGGGATGTGGATGAGGATGGGGATGTGGATGAGGATGGGGTTGAGGATGAGGATGGGAATGGGGATGGGGATGAGAATGGCGATGAGGATGGGGATGGGGATGAGGATGAGAATGGCGATGAGGATGGAGATGGAGATGGGGATGAGGATGAGGATGAGGATGAGGATGAGGATAGAGATGGGGCTGGGAAGGGAATGGGGATGGGATGGGCATGGGATGGGGATGGGATGGGGATGAGGCTGAGGATGGGGATGGGGATGGGGATGTGGATGAGGATGAGGATGGGGATGTGGATGAGGATGGGGTTGAGGATGAGGATGGAGATGGGGATGGGGATGGGGATGAGGATGAGGATGAGGACGGTATGGGGATGGGGATGAGGATGGGGATGAGATGAGGGTGGGGATGAGGATTGAGATGGGGATAGGGATGGGGATGAGGATGAGGATGGGGATGGGGATGAGGATGGGGATGAGGATCAGGATGGGGATGAGGATCCAGATGGGGATGGGGATGTGGATGGGGATGAGGATTGGGTTGGGGAATAGGATGAGGGTGTGGATGGGGATGAGGTTGCAGATGGGGATGGGCATGGCAATGTGGATAAGGATGAGGATTGGGATGAGGATGGGGATGAGGATGAGGATGAGGATGGGAATGAGGATGGGAATGAGGATGGGGATGATGATGGGGATGGGGATGAGAATGGGGATGAGGATGGGAATGGGGATGAGGATGGGGATGGGGCTGGGATGGTAATAAGGATGGGGATGGGATGGGGATGGGGATGGGGATGGGATGGCGATCGGATGGGGATGAGGATGAGGATGGGATGGGGATGGGGATGGGGATGGGAATGGGGATGGGATGGGGATGAGTATGGGGATGGGGATGAGATGGAGATGGAGATGGGGCTGCGAAGGGAATGGGGATGGGATGGGCATGGGATGGGGATGGGATGGGGATGAGGATGAGGATGGGGATGAGGATGGAGATGGGGATGGGGATGGGGATGGGGATGTGGATGTGGATGTGGATGAGGATGGGGTTAAGGATGAGGATGAGGATGGGGATGGGGATGGGGATGAGGATGGGGATGCGGTGAGGGTGGGGATGAGGATGGAGATGGGGATGGGGATGGGGATGGGGATGAGGATGAGGATGGGGATGATGTTGGGGATGGGGATGAGGATGGGGATAAGGATGGGGATGAGGATCAGGATGGGGTTGCAAATGGGGATGAGGATCGAGATGGGGATGAGGATGGAGATGGGATGAGGATTGGGATGGGGATCGGGATTGGGGATGGGGTAGTGATGGGGATGAGAATGGGATGGGGTGGGGATGGGGTTGAGGATGTGGATGGGGATGAGGATGGGATTGGGGATGGGGTTGGGGATGGGAATGTGGATGAGGATGAGGATGGGGATGGGGATGAGGATGAGGATGGGGAGGGGGATGGGAATGGGGATGAGGATGGGGATGGGGATGAGGATGGGGATGGGGATGGGGATGGGGATAAGGATGTGGATGAGGATGAGGGTGGGGATGAGGATGGGGATGGGGTTGGGAAGGGGATGTGGATGAGGATGAGGATGGGGATGGGGATGAGGATGGGGACAGGGATGGGAATGGGGATGAGGATGGGGATGGGAATGAGGATGGGGATGGGGATGAGGATGGGGAGAGGATGAGGGTGGGGATGAGGATGGGAATGAGGATGGGGATTGGGATGAGGATGGGGATGGGGTTAGGGATGAGGATGGGGATGGGGTTGAGGATGGGGATGAGGATGATGATGGGGATGGGAATGTGAATGGGGATGAGGATGGGAATGAGGATGGGGATGATGGGGATGGGGATGATGATGGGGATCGGGATGGGGATGTGGATGGGGATGGGGATCGTGATGGGGATGAGGAAGGGGATGGGGATGAGGATGGTAATGGGGATGGAGATGGGATGGGGATGGAATGGGAATGGGGATGGGATGGGGATGAGGATGGGGATGGAAACGAGGATGTTGAAGGGAATGGGGATGCGGATGGGGATGGGAACGAGGATGGGAATGGGGATCGGGATGCGGATGGGGATGAGGATCGAGATGGGGATGGAGATGGAGATGGGAGAGGATTGGGATGGGGATGGGGTAGTGATGGGGATGGGGATGAGGATGAGGGTGGGGATGAGGATGGGGATGAAGGATGAGGATGGGGATGGGAATGGGGTTGGGAAGGGGATGTGGATGAGGATGAGGATGGGGATGGGGATGAGGATGGGGACAGGGATGGGAATGGGGATGAGGATGGGGATGGGGATGAGGATGCGGATGGGGATGGGGATGAGGATGGGGATGGGGATGAGGATAGGGATGGGGATGGGAATGGGGATGGTGTTGGGGATGAGGATGGGATGGGAATGTGGATTGGGATGGGGATGGGGATGATGATGCAGATGAGGATGGGGATGGGGATGAGGATGGGGATGGGGTTGGGGATGAGGATGGGGATGGGGTTGAGGATGGGGATGGGGTTGAGGATGTGGATGAGGATGATGATGGGGATGGGGATGTGAATGGGGATGAGGATGGGAATGAGGATGGGGATAGGGATGAGGATGGGGATGGAAATGAGGATGTTGAAGGGAATGGGGATGGGGATGGAGATGGGGATGGGGATGCGGATGGGAATGGGAACGAGGACGGGAATGGGGATCGGGATGCAGATGGGGATGAGGATCGAGATGGGGATGGGGATGGAGATGGGATGAGGATTGGGATGGGGATGGGATTGGGATGGGGATGGGGATGGGGATGGGATGTGACAGGGGATGGGGATGAGGATAGGGATAGGGATGAGGATGAGGATGGGGATGGGGATGGGGATGGGATGGTAATGGGGATGGGGATTAGGATTGAGATGGGGATGGGATGGAGATGGGATGAGGATGGGGATGGGGATGGGAATGAGGAGGGGATGGGGATGGGAATGAGGAGGGGATGGGGATGGGGATGGGGTTGAGAATGTGGATGGGATGGAACAGTGGATGGGGATGAGGATGGGTATGGGGATGAGGATGGGGATGGGGATGGGGAGGGGGATGGGGTTGGGATGGGGATGGGGATGTGGAATGGGATGGGGATTCGGAATGGGATGGAGATGTGGTTGAGGATGGTGATGAGAATGGGATGGGGATGGGGATGGGGATGGAGATGGGGTTGAGGATAGGGATGGGATGGGACAGGGGATGGGGATGGGATGGGGTTGGGGATGGGGATGGGCATGGGCATGGGAATGGGGATGAGGATGGGGGTGAGGATTGGGATGGGATGGGAATGGGGATGGTGATGAGGATATGGATGGGGATGTGGATGGGATTGTAATGGGGATGGGGTTTGGGATGAGGATATGGATGGGGATGTGGATGGGATTGTAATGGGGATGGGGTTTGGGATGAGGATATGGATGGGGATGTGGATGGGATTGTAATGGGGATGGGGTTTGGGATGAGGATGGGGATGAGGTTGGGGTTCAGGATGGGGATGGGGATGGGGATGGAGATGGGGATGAGGATGGGGATGGGGATGGGGATGAGGATGGGGATGGGGATGAGGATAGGGATGAGGATGGGGATGGGGATGGGATGAGGATGAGGATGCGAATGGGGATAAGGTTGGGGATGTGGATGGAAATGGGGATGCGGCTGAGGATGGGAATGGGGATGAGGATGGGAATGGGGATGGGGATGGGAATGGGGTTGAGAATGGGGATGGGTTGGGTATGGGAATGAGGATGTGGATAGGGATGGGGATCGGATGGGGATGGGGATCGTGATGAAGATGAGGTTGGGGATTGAATGAGGATGGGGATGGGGTTGAGGATGGGGATGGGATGGGATGGGGATAGGATGGGGATGTGGTTGGGTTTGAGGATGGAGATGGGATGTGGATTGGGATGGGGATGGGGATGGGATGGGAATGGGGATGGGGATTGGGATGGGGATGAGGATGATGATGCGGATGGGGATGGAGATTGGAATGAGGATGGGGATGGGGATGGGATGGGGATGGGGATGAGGATGGAGATGGAGATGGGTGTGGGGGGGAATGGGGATGGGGATGAGGATGGATACGTAGATGGGGATGGGGATGAGGATAGGGATGGGGATGGGAATGGGGATGGTGATGGGGATGAGGATGGGATGGGAATGTGGATTGGGATGGGGATGAGGATGATGATGCAGATGAGGATGGGGATGGGGATGAGGATGGGGAAGGGGATGGGGTTGAAGATGGGGATGAGGATGGGGATGGAAATGAGGACGTTGAAGGGAATGGGGATGGGGATGGGGATGGAGATGGGGATGGGGATGGGGATGCGGATGGGGATGGGAACGAGGACGGGAATGGGGATCGGGATGCGAATGGGGATGAGGATCGAGATGGAGATGGAGATGGAGATGGGATGAGGATTGGGATGGGGATGGGATTGGGATGGGGATGGGGATGGGATGGAACAGGGGATGGGGATGAGGATAGGGATAGGGATGAGGATGAGGATGGGGATGGGGATGGGATGGTAATGAGGATGGGGATGGGATAGGAATGGGGATGGGGATGAGGATTGAGATGGGGATGGGGATGGAGATGGGATGAGGATGTGGATGGGGATGGGAATGAGGAGGGGATGAGGATGTGAATGAGGAAGGGATGGGGATGGGTTTGAGAATGTGGATGGGATGGAACAGGGGATGGGGATGGGGATAAGGATGGGGATGGGGATGAGGATGGGGATGGGGATGGGGATGGGGATGGGGTTGGGATGGGGATGGGGATGTGGAATGGGATGGGGATGGGGATTGGGAAGTGGATGGAGATGTGGTTGAGGATGGTGATGAGAATGGGATGGGGATGGGGATGGGGATGGGGATGGAGATGGGGTTGAGGATGGGGATGGGATGGGACAGGGGATGGGGATGGGGATGGGGATGGGGATGGGCATGGGAATGGGGATGGGATGTGAATGGGGATGAGGATGGGGGTGAGGATTGGGATGGGATGGGAAGGGGGACGGGGATGGGGTTGGGGATGGGGATGTGGATGGGGATGGTGATGAGGATATGGATGGGGATGTGGATGGGATTGGAATGGGGATGGGGTTTGGGATGAGGATGGGGATGGGGTTGGGGTTCAGGATGTGGATGGGGATGGGGATGGAGATGGGGATGGAGATGGAGATGGGGATGAGGATGGGGATGGGGATGAGGATGGGGATGGGGACGAGGATGAGGGTGGGGATGAGGATGGGGATGAAGATGGGGATGGGGATCAGGATGGAGATGGGGATGGGGATGGGGATGGGGATGAGGATGGGGATGAGGATGAGGATGAGGGTGGGGATGAGGATGGGGATGAAGATGAGGATGGGGATGAAGAATGGGATGGGGAGGGGAACAAAGCTGGCGATGGGGATGGGGATGAGGATGGAATGGGGATGGGGATAGGATGACGATGAGGATGCGAATGAGGATGAGGATGGGGATGAGGATGGGTTTTGGGGATGAGGATGGGGATGGGGATGAGGATGGGGGTGGGGATGAGGATGGGGATGAGGATGGGGATGTGGATGAGGATTGGGTGGGGATGAAGATGGGGATGGGGATGAGGATGGAGATGGGGATGGAGATGGAGATGGGGATGGGGATGGGAATGAGGATGGAGATGGTGATGGTGATAGGGATGAGGATGAGGATGAGGATGAGAATGAAGAATGGGATGGGGAGGGGAATGCGGCTGGCGATGGGGATGAGGATGGAATGGGGATGGGGATGGGATGAGGATGAGGATGTGAATGAGGATGAGGATGGGGATGAGGATGGGGATGTGGATGAGGATGGGAATGGGGATGAGGATGGGAATGGGGATGGGAATGGGGTTGAGAATGGGGATAGGTTGGGTATGGGGATGAGGATGAGGATAGGGATGGGGATCGGATGGGGATGGGGATTGTGATGAAGATGAGGATGGGGATTGGATGAGGATGGGGATGGGGTTGAGGATGGGGATGGGATGGATGGGGATAGGATGGGGATGAGGATAGGATGGGGATGAGGATGGCGATGGGGATGTGGATGATGATAGAAATGAGGATGGGGATGGTGTTAGTATGGGGATGACGATGAGGATGGGGATGAGGATGGGAATGAGGATGGGGATGGGGAGGAGGAAGGGGATGGGGATGACGATGAGGATGGGGATGGGGATGGGATAAGGATGGGGATGAGGATGGGGATGGAGTTGGGGATGCGGATGGGGATGAGGATCGAGATGGGGATGGCATGGGATGGGGATGAGGATGAGGATGGAGATGGGGGTGGGGGTGGGAATGGGGATGAGGATGAGGATGGAGATGTGGATGGGGATGGGAATGAGGAAGGGGATGGGATGGAGATAGGGAAGGGGATGGGGATGGAGATGAGGATGGGGTTGAGGATGGGGATGGTGTTGGGATGGGGATGTGGATGGGGATGGGAATGGGTATGGGGTGGAGGTGGGGATGGGATTGGAGATGGGGATGGGAATGGGATGAGGATGGGGATGGGGATGATGATGAGGATAGGATGGGGATGGGGATGGATATGTGGATGGGATGAGGAGGGGATGGGGATGGGGATGGGATGGAGATGGGGATGGGTTTGAGGTTGGGGATGGGGATGGGAATGGGGATGGGGATGAGGATGGGGATGGGGATGGGATGGGGATGGAGATGGGGATGGGTTTGAGGTTGGGGATTGGATGGGAATGGGGATGGGGATGGGGATCAGGATGGGGATGGGGATGGGGATGGGGATTGGATGGGAATGGGGATGGGGATGAGGAATGGAGATGGGGATGAGGAATGGGGATGGGGATGAGGAGGTGGATGGGAATGGGGATGGGTATGAGGATGGGGATGGGGATGGGAATGGGGTGAGGATGGGGTGGAGAATGGGGATGGTGTTGGGATGGGGATGGGGATGGAATGCGTATGGGGTGGAGGTGGGGATGGGATTGGAGATGGGGATGGGAATGGGATGAGGATGGGGATGGGGATGGATATGTGGATGGGATGAGGAGGGGATGGGGATGGGGATGGGATGGAGATGGGGATGGGGATGAGGTTGGGGAATGGATGGGAATGGGGATGGGGATCCGGATGGGGATGGGGATGGGATGGGGATGGAGATGGGGATGGGTTTGAGGTTGGGGATTGGATGGGAATGGGGATGGGGATGAGGATGGGGATGGGGATGGGGATGGGGATGAGGATGGGGATGGGGATGAGGAATGGGGATGGGGATGAGGAGGTGGATGGGGATGGGGATGGGGATGGGGATGGGGATGGGGATTGGATGGGAATGGGGATGGGGATGAGGATGGGGATGGGGATGAGGAATGGGGATGGGGAGGTTTGAGAAGCTGCTGCTGGACCCGACCCGGCATGGAGCTCAAAACCAAAACCTCCTGGAATAAAACACACTGAGGTGGCCATCTTGGAGGGGAAATAAAGGGTGAAAGGTGAACAGGAGAACAACATTCCTCATTCAGGGTCTACCACTGTCTTCTGTAAACGCAGCTCCGCCGTGGCTCACAGGGTTAATGCTGCTCTGAGAGCACAGGGAGATCCCACCAAGCCTGGGGCACTCAGCAGCAAGGTGAGCTGATGTTCTCTCCCATTCTCCAGTTGCTCAGTCAGGGGCTGCAGGAGCTTTAGAAACAGTCAATGGATTTGCTGCAAGATCTAGATTCACTGCAGCCAGGTCCGAGGTAATTGCTCGTTCTCTCAGAGTGAGTGTGAGGGAGAGTGAATGTGTGTGTGTCTGTGGGACTCTCTGTGTGTTGAGTGTGTGTAAATGTGTTTCTGTCTGTATATGTGTGTGTCAATCTGTGTGTGAGGGAGCGCTATGTACTTACTATCTGTGGATCTGTCCTTATGTGTTTCTGTATATCAGTGTGTCTGTTTGGGTGTGTGAATATTTTTGGTATCTTTTGGAAAAAATACTGCAATGTGTTTTCAGCCTGTCTTTTTTTTGACTAAATTTGTTGGCCACCCAATTAATCCACTCTGTAAGGATCTGCCAAAAATCTGCACTGGGTAATTTGGCAACAAAACAAAATGATCTTTGCTGATTGTTTAAACTTCCTCTCCCCCAAAAAAAACCTGAGCTGGGGGACGGAAGGGATTTCTCTCCCTCTTTTCTGAAAGCAGATGTTTACTTGTCATTATGTTTGACTAATGGAGCGATGTAACAGAGTGAGCCCAGGGTCCTGGGTACAGCTGCCCCAAGGGATAGTTCAAAAAGACAACTAGTACTCTTAGATTATTAAAACAGAATTGCTGGAGAAACCCAGCACGTCTGGCAGCATCTGAGAAGAGAGATGCTTCAGGTTGATGACCTGACATCAGGACTGTTGCTTGAAGATTTCTGCAAGACCAGTTTCCTGGTCCTTCTCTCAGAGATGGCCAAGAGATTCTCCAATTGCCACCAGCCAACTGCACTCTCAGGAAATGGGCATCTGCTGATGTTCACTTGATATTGAGGCACCATATCAATGCAGGTACTTGTTGGTTGACAGTGAGGGTTGGGACAGTTGGGATGTGTCTCGTTCACTACATTGGGACTAAGCTGAGACTCTGTGTGTGAGCTTGGAATGGAGGGGTAAACTGGGAATTGGAGTTCTGTGATGACCAACTGGCCAGTGACGACTGATGTAATAGACCATCCAAATAAGCCTGTGCTCTTCATATTTGCTGGAGTGGAGCTTCAGGACAGTGTCTGTATCCTGATAATTTGTATTTCCAACTCACTCTTCCCTCATTGATCTCATACACTGGGTTGTAAATCTTAAAGCTCTATTGACCTTTTTCTGGCAGCTCTCACTTTCAGGGAGAGAATGCGTTTGATCTTTTTGTTCCACTAGCATCTCAGTCTCAACTGAGTGTAACCCATTGAGAAACACTTTAGTGAACACCACTAGCCTTTAACAAATCTATGCAAGCTTCCTATAGGCCATTCTTACTTGATCTGAAATGATCTGAATTCTAGTAGTCACCTGAACGCAACTATTGCCAGGTTGCTTTTCCCAGAGTTGTCAGTTGGTGTAACATAGAATAGCGGGAGTGGGTCAGGATTAACCATCTCCTGGGGTAGAAACTTCCATGTGACATAGATTCCACAAAACTGGAAAGGGTAGCAGCATTCTGTTTAAATGATGACATCCTGCAGAATTCAGAGCTCCAGAAGGAACTGGGTCTCCTGCTACACAACTAACAGAATGTTAGAATACAGATACAGTGGCGATTAGCAAAGTATCAGTGCGTTCTTGTTTGCTACAAGGGGAATGGAATGTAAAAATGTGCTGCATTTACAGGGCATTAATGAGCCTCCATCGAATGCACTGGGTACAGTTCTGGTCACTCTATGTTGCCTCAGTTCCTTCACCAGCTGAAGGAAGGACTCTCCCCTTGTTTGAGGCACGGTGACCCTCAGATTAAACCATCACCTGACACTTGTCTATGCGAGAGCAGCCCTATGTTCCTCTGGGAGTAAGGTAACTTTACCCTTATAGTCTTGGTTCTGACATAAGAATGGAATCAACTACATGAGAAGCATTTCGGCCTGGTTCCTGGAATGAGATTGGGCCTTTATTCATTGGAGTTTTGAAGAATGAGAGATGATTGTATTAAAATGTATAAGATCCTGAGGGGTCTTGACTGGGTGGATACTGAATGATGTTTCCGAATGTGGGAGAGATTAGAACTAAGGCAGGGGTATATATCTTTTAGGAGAGGTGCAATATATAATTTAACCCCCCTGATTCCCCAGAGAAATTAAACCACTTTAGAAACCAGGCTTTTGACCTCCCCTGACCCACACATCCCAGAATGCCAAAGTCACGCCCATCTCTCAACACAAAAGCCCTTCCCCCCCATTGGCGGTCTCTGAGAGCTGTGCTGTGGATTTCTCTGGGGACTGTACCCACTTCTGAGCTCTATCTCTGTTGAGGCTGCTCAAGCTGCCAGCCATTCAGAGACCGTCCAGCCCCCTGTCCAGTGTAGGATTGTTGAGTGAGGTGGGTTGGTGGCTGGGCTGTAGATTTGTGAATGAGTAATCCTTCAGACCCCAGGAAAATTAAACCCCATGCAGAGCCTCCTCCTTCGAAGAGCACATTGACTATCACTCATCAAACATCGTTTAGTGAATTAATCCTCGAGTTTATTTCTCATGATAGTCTGAATTATTTCAATCAGACCTCGATGTAATATTAATGGAGCAGCAGTTGTGTGGGATTGTTGGATGATATTTTATGAACCAGGTACCAGGCTGGCCAATTGTAAGGAAAGGTCACTCGACCCGAAACGTTAACTCCGATTTCTGACCACAGATGCTGCCAGACCTGCTGAGTTTTTTCCAGCAATTTCTGTTTTGTTTCAGACTGGTGTGTATTTGATCCTGAGTACAGTAGATCTTGTTTGCTCACAGAGTCTCATACTGACAAAAAGGGCTTTCCAATTCCCTCTGAGTATTTTTGGCCCTATCCCTTTAGCAGTTTATTTCTGCTGTAGGTGATGTCAGGTTAGTGAGATTATTGTGAAACTGGCTGATCTGGTTTGGATGTTGCAATCGCCTTGTGTTTGGGATGTGCTGGCAAAACTCCATTGGTTTGTGAACAAGATACACTTTATCCTCAGAACTGACCTCTTTTCCACCTTTAAAGAGATCTCTGGTAAATCTCTTGTTAGGTGGGAGGAACCTTATTTTGCAGGTTTGGCTTCTACAGAACATCAGTCCCCTGCGGAATTTTGTCTCCTTTTCTCAGGATAAGTTTTTAGTTAAAAACAGCCTTAAACTCTAGAGTGCCCTGCCCACACTTCTCTGTTTCTGTGTCTTTCTTTCCCCTTTCAAAAGCACATAGCAATAGAAGTAGGCCATTCAGCCCACTGAGTCTGCTTTGCCATTCAATGGCTAACCGGACAAATCCTCTTGTCTTTTCCCCAAAGAAATCCCCTTGGATTCCCTTCCTGATTAAAAATCTGTCTATTTCAGATTACATGAGAACAGATAATGACCCGGTCTCACAGCTTCCTATGGTAAAGAATTCCAGAAAGTCAGTACCTTCTGAGAGAGAAGAAACTCCTCCATTTTGTTTGAAATATGGACCCCCTTATTATGAGGTGATTATGAGGTGATTATGAGGTGATATCCTCTGATCATAGACTGTCCCACAAACCCACAAAGAGTCTTGTATGTGTAGTTGGTCCCCTCTTATACTCCAGCGAGTACAGGCCCAACCTACTCAACCTCTCCTCATGACACACTCCCTACCCAGCTCCTCATGACACACTCCCTACCCAGCTCCTCATGAGACAGTCCCTACCCAGCTCCTCATGAGACAGTCCCTACCCAGCTCCTCATGAGACAGTCCCTACCCAGTTCCTCATGAGACAGTCCCTACCCAGCTGGTATCAGCCGAGTGAACCTCCTCTGGACCTGCCTCCACAGTCAGGGTATCTTTCCTTAGGTAAGGGGTGCAAAACTGTTCACAACATTCCAGCTGTGGTCTGACTAGTGCCTTGTATAAAGTTAGCAAAGCCTCCCTACTTTTATTTTCCATTCCCTTTGAAATAAAACATTTTCTCAAACTACCTGTTTTGTTAAAGCATCTTGTCACCCTCTCTTCATTGCTCCTTATGGAGCTCAGTGCTGAGTTTTGTCTGATATTTGCTCCAATAAAGCTCCTTGACATATATTGCTATATTAAAGGTGCTTTTGAAATGCAAATTTTGAAGAAATAATTTTAATCACTAATTTGCTTTTCCTGTATTGCCATACACTCTTTTAAAATGTTACTGATTTCAACCAGTGTGGATTTTGACCTGTTCAGCTGGGCCAGATCTGACTTTCACAACTCATCAACTCACCAGAAGCTCCTTGTACCAATAAAAACTAAGGGACAGGAACAGGGAAACAAGGAAGAGGCCCTTCAACCCTTCCCACCGACTGTACCGTTCAGTCAGGTCATGGCTGACAGGTTCCCAAATTCCCGCAATAAACGTTGAAAACCGAAATCTGTCAATCTCACTTTCTGAAACTGTCAATTGACCTTCAGCATCAGCAGCTTTTTGTGTAACAGAGAAAGAGAGAGAGAGAGGTAGAGAGATCCAGATATCTACTCCTTGGAAAGCCAGATATAATACCTTCACATATGCATTTAATAATTCTGATGTACAACACTACTCCAACAGTTTGAAGTTGGAAACAGAAATTAATTAATAGATTAACTTTCAAAGTATTCCCTGAGGACAGTACATTCTTACTCTGTAATGTTTACCACTCAAGCTAACTGTAAAATATCTTGCATATGGTTGGCAGGTTTGTGTAGCATTTCTGTTTTATTGTGCCAGAAAGAATGTGTATGTCTCTTTCAAACAAAAAACTCAGTGATAGGGAAGACTGACAATGGATATTATTGGATGATTATCTGGTAATGATTATAAAATTATTTTGACTATGTGCAGAATTTAAAAATCATGTTTCAAAATTGTTTGATTTCCATCATTGCCACTTGTATAAGGTGAGCAATCTGAGATCGACAGGAGATATCATCTCTGTAGTTATAGCAACTCAACAAGGATCTTAGCTCATATTACAGTCAATTATTAAACAAAAATCAAATCTGTTTATAAACTGCCTGTTTCTGTGTTGTTGTGAAATTAAGAAGACATTATTATTTTCATTCCTGGTAAATCTCCACAGCTAGAGATTTAACCACCTAGTGCCCATTTCAAGCTCTGTGCACCTTTCTAACCCTAATCCCAGCCCTAATCCAAACGCATTTCTCACCCTAGTCCTAACCCTAACCTGTTTCTAACCCACCCCTAGCCCAGTGTCTGTTTCTAACCCTAACTCTAACTGGTGTCAAAGGGTTTCATGACCATCCAATATCCGGTCGAATTGTGTCTGGGTCTGAAACAGGCTTGTTGGAATGATGTGCTTTTGAAGCCTAATTTCTGATTCAGAACCTACCACAAGATTACTCTTCCCTGAGGTAGCCAGTGGGTATCTTGTCAGGACTTGACAGGGTAAATACAGGATGGATGACAGAGTCCAGAACTAGAGGTCACAGACTCCGAATAAGGGGTCAGCCATTTCGGATTGAGATCAGGAGAAATTTCTTCACTTGGAGAGTGGTTGTAGTGATTGTAATGGGGTCAGCCCAGGTGGACCTCATGGAATAGGAGTTTCCAGATTGGGCTGTTAACTTGGTCCAATCAGGGAGCACTGGCTGACAGATATAAACAGGAATGTCAGAGGTGAAGTTCACTCTGACAGCTTGCTCTGAGGGAGCTGGATCAGTGTCAAGGACTCTCCATGTGGAAATAAAGGGTGATTTGGTAACGGGATACCGGCCTCTGGGGTGTTATTTCAGTGGTGAACAAGTGACACAGAAAGCAGTTGAGGCCAGAACATTGAATGTTTTCAAGCAGACGCTCAATACAGTTCTTAGGACTTAAGGAATCAAAATGTATGGGCTGAGGGGGGAGGAAGTGGAAACAGGAGACTGGGTTGGATGATCAGCCATGATCATATTGAAGGTGGAGCAGGTTCGAAGGGCTGAATGGCCCTTCTGATCCTATTCTACCAGTGTCCATGCCCTCCAGAAAACAGTAACAGGTAGTTCTGAAAAAGAGTATATGTTCAAAAATAAAATACTGTGGATGCTGGAAATCTGAAGCAAAATTATAAATTACTGGAGACACTGAGCAGGTCTGGCAGCATCGCGGAGAGAGAAACAGAGTTAATGTTTTGAATGCAGTGGTTGTTATCAGAACATAGTTGGTTTATAATAATTAACAGTGGTTATGTTAGGCTAGTTTTAAGGATTCCTGGCCTGTGAATTAATGAAATCCAAATGTAATCATCTGCTGTGGTGGGATTCAAACCAATATCCTAGAGCATGACACTGGGACTCTCGGTCTCTGATCCGGTCACTACACCATCACACTATCAGTGGCTGGGAGGTAGGGTGGTCAGGTCGGCGGGGGTATGGTGAGGCTGGACTCAGCTGCTAGAAGGAATTGAGGGGCATGAGAGTAAAAGAAAGTACACAGGATGGAGAAAGCTCCTGGGTCTTGGGAAGATGGGCATAAAGATTGAGGGTGTGACATTTGAAAAGGCAGTTTGTGTGAGAACAGTTTAATTTGGTGGAGGACGACATTAAAGTGATATCATTCCTTTCTTCATCACTGGGATTCATGGAATCATAAAATCATACAGTGCAGAACCAGCCCTTCAGCCCATCCAGTCTGTGCTGTCATAAATATTCTCAATGTACAGGAGTCCCACTTTCTCGCATTAGGCCTGGAACATTATGACACTTCAAGTGCTCACCCAAGTACTATTTAAAGACTGTGAGGTTACCCATGAGATCCTTCTGTGTACACCCTCAGGGTTCAAATCATTAACTCTCCTCATTAACCAGAACTCAGTGTGATGTTAAATGTGGAACCAGGCCAGAACATGAGACATTTCAGTTGGGTCTTTGCTGTTCTTTGTGCACAATGTCAAAGCAGAAGGCAGACCACGTGTTGCCTCCAGGTTACGGAAGAAATGGACAGAGGTTTGGGACGTGTGAAGGTTAGTTACAAGGTGGAGCTCAATGGAAGTAGTCGAGGGAACATATTGGTTGCAAAGTGAGACCTTGGATAATGTGAAACTTCTATTACATTAGGAAGAACCTACAGCCCTGAAATTGAGTAACCTTTAATGAACAATATGGGCATGTGTCAGCAGCTCACTGCTGGCTACATTGAAATACACTGGAGCTGTCCTGATTGCTTTACATTGAAAGCAGATCTCCAACATCACCAGGCTCCAAATCTACTCTTACCCTCCAAGTCCCACTCTGTCCCCAGTCCCACTCTGTCCCCAGTCCCACTCTACCCCCAGTCCCATTCTAACCCAGTC
Source organism: Chiloscyllium plagiosum (assembly GCF_037043375.1). NCBI lineage: Eukaryota > Metazoa > Chordata > Chondrichthyes > Orectolobiformes > Hemiscylliidae > Chiloscyllium > Chiloscyllium plagiosum. Next base: position 1,771,244 of record NW_028270157.1, read on the forward strand.
CCACTCTGTCCCCAGTCCCACTCTACCCCCAGTCCCACTCTGTCCCCAGTCCCACTCTGTCCCCAGTCCCACTCTGACCCCAGTCCCACTCTACCCCCAGTCCCACTCTGTCCCCAGTCTCACTCTGTCTCCAGTCCCACTCTGTCCCCAGTCCCACTCTGACCCCAGTCCCACTCTACCCCCAGTCCCACTCTGTCCCCAGTCTCACTCTGTCTCCAGTCCCACTCTGTCCCCAGTCTCACTCTGTCCCCAGTCCCACTCTGTCCCCAGTCCCACTCTACCCCCAGTCCCATTCTGTCCCCAGTCCCACTCTATCCCCAGTCCCACTCTACCCCCAGTCCCACTCTATCCCCAGTCCCACTCTACCCCCAGTCCCACTCTGTCCCCAGTCCCACTCTGTCCCCAGTCCCACTCTACCCCCAGTCCCACTCTGTCCCCAGTCTCACTCTGTCCCCAGTCCCACTCTACCCCCAGTCCCACTCTGTCCCCAGTCTCACTCTGTCCCCAGTCCCACTCTGTCCCCAGTCCCACTCTGTAACCAGTCCCACTCTATCCCCAGTCCCACTCTACCCCCAGTCCCACTCTATCCCCAGTCCCACTCTACCCCCAGTCCCACTCTGTCCCCAGTCCCACTCTGTCCCCAGTCCCACTCTACCCCCAGTCCCACTCTGTCCCCAGTCTCACTCTGTCCCCAGTCCCACTCTACCCCCAGTCCCACTCTGTCCCCAGTCCCACTCTGTAACCAGTCCCACTCTACCCCCAGTCCCACTCTACCCCCAGTCCTACTCTGTCCCCAGTCCCACTCTGTCCCCAGTCCCACTCTTTAGTTCCAGTGTAGTTACTGGGAGTACTCTGATCTTCTGAAATTCTCTCTTTGTTGGTGTACTGTCCCCTCTGTGTCATCTTGGTTTGTCTAATGATGTGAGGGACTCTGGGGTGGCTGCAATATGTCCATCCTTACTCACCTGAACTCCGTATCAAGGTAACCCTGGAACTGGAATCACACTTGGTCTGGATTGTGTTAGGAACCTTTCCAGGTTCTGTCCCTGATGGACCAATGTGTGGTTAGAACAATCTGGTAGATTTCATACAACTTCACAACTCAGCATAGTATTTAACTCAATCGGGTCATGAGTTCAGTAACATAACCACTCAGTGAGCATGCCCTGGCTTGGGGCCATTCGAACTGCTGCCTGAAAGGTGCTGGTTTGAGACATGCACATCCGACTAGGTACAGTACAAGTTCAGATTTTGATTGCACAGGATTCAAACCCCATTGAGAAATCAGTCCAATTTGCTAATTTCTATGATTTCTCTGTTCTGTGTAGTTGTTTAATTGTTCTGATCGATTATCCCAGCAGAGAATCAGACTCATTGTTTCCTGTCGGATGGAAGTGTTTGGGAAGAGGTTCCTGAGCATTCAGGCAGTCACTCTGTGCACATCACTCTGCCCCGGTCTTTAATTTTCCAAGTTAACTATTTTCAGTGAGTCCTCTGGATAATGCGGAGTGTTCCTCTTTATCATTTGGTTTTAGCTATAAACCCAAACACACCTTGACTGCAATATTCAGCTGCACAATGATTCAGTCAAGCTGTCTTTGTTCTCCTCATGTCACCCACAGTCCACTCCCCTCAATAAAACCCAGCACAAAGCCCACATTGTCAAATGAGTTTTTTAAAATATTGCCTGATTTCCAGATGAAAACCCACACATCTGTTGCTATAAACCTGTTTAACATCTGCTGCAGATAAAGCCTCCTGTAGCTTCTAATACAAAAGAAATCTCACTCAACATCTGGTGAAAACCCCACTTGACATCAACAGTGAAAAAAAGACCTGTCCCACATTTGTTGCCACAAGCCCCTCTCAACATCTGGTGCGAAAAGTAAGATTCACCATCTGTTTAAAGTTTGTTCAATCAGAAAAAGACACTGGCATGAAAGTTTTAGTGGCCGACAATCTGTCTTCAAACAGAAAATGACACAATGTTATTGAGTCACTCAGTGGAATAACAGGCCCTTCGGCCCACCATGTCTGTGCTGACCAAACTACACTAATCCCATTGACCCGCACTCGGTCCATACCCTACTGTGCCCTGGATTTTAAGTGCTCAGGTCCAGGAACTTCTTAAATGTTGTAAAAGTCCTTGAGGGTGCATACATGAGGATCAGTGGTCGGCGCAACATCGTGGGCCGAAGGGCCTGTTCTGTGCTGTACTGTTCTATGTTCTATAACTTTCAAAAGCTGATTGGGGGCAGATGTTCGCAGGTAAAGGGACGGCTGGAAAATAGGAAGCCTTCGGAAATGAGATAACAAGAATCCAGAGAAAGTATATTCCTGTCAGGGTGAAAGGAAAGGCTGGTAGGTATAGGGAATGCTGGATGACTAAAGAAATTGAGGGTTTGGTTAAGAAAAAGAAGGAAGCACATGTCAGGTATAGACAGGATAGATCGAGTGAATTCTTAGAAGAGTAGAAAGGCAGTAGGAGTATACTTAAGAGGGAAATCAGGAGGGCAAAAAGGGGACATGAGAGCGCTTTGGCAAATAGAATTAAGGAGAATCCAAAGGGTTTTTACAAATACGTTAAAGACAAAAGGGTAACGAGGGAGAGAATAGGGCCCCTCGAAGTTCAGCAAGGCGGCCTTTGTGTGGAGCCGCAGGAGATGGGGGAGGATTCTGAACAAATATTTTGCATCAGTGTTGACAGAGGAGAAGGACATGGAAGACGTTAAATGTAGGGAAATAGATGGTGACATCTTGCAAAATGTCCAGATTACAGAGGAGGAAGTGCTGGATGTCTTGAAACACATAAAAGTGGATAAGTCCCCAGGACCTGATCAGGTGTACCCGAGAACTCTGTGGGAAGCTCGGGAAATGATCGCTGGGCCTCTTGCTGAGATATTTGTATCATCGATAGTCACAGGTGAGGTGCCGGAAGACTGGACGTTGGCAAACGTGGTGCCACCTTTTAAGAAGGGTGGTAAGGACAAGCCAGGGAACTATAGACCAGTGAGCCTGACCTCGGTGGTGGGCAAGTTGTTGGAGGGAATCCTGAGGGACAGGATGTACATGTATTTGGAAAGGCAAGGACTGATTCGGGATAGTCAACATTGGCTTTGTGCGTGGGAAATCATGTCTTGTGAACTTGACTGAGTTTTTTGAAGAAGTAACAAAGAGGATTGATGAGGGCAGAGTGGTAGACATGATGTATATGGACTTCAGTAAGGCATTTGACAAGGTTCCCCATGGGAGACTGGTTAGTAAGGTTAGATCTCATGGAATAAAGGGAGAACTAGCCATTTGGATACAGAACTGGCTCAAAGGTGGAAGACAGAGGGTGGTGGTGGAGGGTTGTTTTTCAGAATGGAGGCCTGTGACCAGTGGAGTGCCACAAGGATCGGTGCTGGGCCCTCTACTTTTCATCATTTATGTGAATGATTTGGATGTGAACATAATTAGTTAATTTGCAGATGACACCAAAATTGGAGGTGTCGTGGACAGTGAAGAAGGTTACCTCAGATTACAACAGGATCTGGACCAGATGGGCCAATAGGCTGAGGGGTGGCAGATGGAGTTTAATTCAGATAAATGCGAGGTGCTGCATTTTGGAAAAGCAAATCTTAGCAGGACTTATATACTTAATGGTAAGATCCTGGGGAGTGTTGCTGAACAAAGAGACCTTGGAGTGGAGGTTCATAGCTCCTTGAAAGTGGAGTCGCAGATAGATAGGATAGTGAAGGCAGTGTTTGGTATGCTTTCCTTTATTGGTCAGAGTATTGAGTACAGGAGTTGGGAGGTCGGGTTGCGGCTGTACAGGACATTGGTTAGGCCACTTTTTGAATATTGCATGCAATTGGAAGGATGTTATGAAACTTGAAAGGGTTTAGAAAAGATTTACAAAGATGTTGCAAGGGTTGGAGGATTTGAGCTATAGGGAGAGGCTGAACAGGGTGGGGCTGTTTTCCCTGGAGCGTTGGAGGCTGAGGGGTGACCTTATAGAGGTTTATAAAATCATAAGGGGCATGGTTAGGGTAAATAGACAAAGTCCAGAACTAGAGGGCATAGGTTTTGGGTGAGAAGGGAAAGATATAAAAGAGACCTAAGGGGCAACCTTTTCACACAGAGGGTGGTACGTGTATGGAATGAGCTGCCAGAGGAAGTGGTGGAGGCTGGTACAATTGCAATATTTAAGAGGCATTTGGATGGGTATATGAATAGGAAGGGTTTGGAGGGATATGGGCCGGGTGCTGGCAGATGGGACTAGATTGGGTTGGGATATCTGGTTGGCATGGACGGGTTGGACTGAAGGGTCTGTTTCCATGCTGTACATCTCTGTGACTCTATGACTCTAAAACTGCTAGTTAATAAACCTACACAATTATCAAAGACTATATACAACAAAAACAAAAACACTAAACAATATATAAAGCAGCAATGGCACTGGATCGGGGAGTTCACCCCGCCCTAAGGGGGCACCTATATCCCCCAAAATTCAACTTCCCGCCCTGCCTCCAACACAGCAACTTTGGCATTTTATTACCTAAACTGGGTTTAAACTGCCCGTAAATAGGCGTCTTGCTAACCCAACCATTTCTCTCCTCTGAGTTAGAGCCACACCAGAAACACCAGAGACAAACAAAGGGAAATACAAAATAGAATAACAATGTGAACAAAGAAGTTCAAAATGAATAGTAAGTAAGTCAGTACCCCACCCATCCCCTGGTATAGCTTAATTTAGATGTTAAAAGTAAATACCCCATCCATTCCTGAGCATAATTTAACCCAGATTATTGCCAACAAGTAAAAGGAAAAGAAAATCCCGACACGATTTCCTTTTTAAAAAAAAAGACATATCCAAACAACGCTATTGTTGTACACATTGAATCACTCAGACTAAGTTAACTTGTCCACAAAGTCTCTTGCCTTCTCTGATGAGTCAGAGGTATACAGATCCATTAAATCTACTACCCTTCACAAAACCATGCTGACTATCCTTGATCACATTATTCCTACCCAGATGTTCATAAATCCAATCCCTTACAATTCTCTCTAAGATCTTGGTGTCCATGTACACAGAATGACTAGGGTAGGAATAGGTCCAGTCAAGGATAGTAGTGGGAAGTTGCGTGTGGAGGCTGAAGAGATTGGGGAGACACTGAATGAATACTTTTCGTCAGTATTCACTCAGGAACAGGAGTCACAATTAATTAGAATGGACGGCTTTGAGGTATAGGGGAAGAGGTGTTGGAAATTCTGGAAAGGGTGAAAATAGATAAGTCCCCTGGGCCTGATGGTATTTATCCTAGGATTCTCTGGGAAGCAAGGGAGGAGATTGCAGAGCCATTGGCCTTGATTTTTATGTTCTCGTTGTCTACAGGAATAGTGCCAGAAGACTGGAGGATAGCAAATGTGGTTCCCTTGTTCAAGAAGGGGAGTAGGGATAACCCTAGTAACTATAGGCCGGTGAGTCTCACTTCTGTTGTGGGCAAAGTCTTAGAGAGAATTGTAAGGATAGGATTTATGCACATCTGGATAGGAATAATGTGATCAAGGATAGTCAGCATGGTTTTGTGAAGGGCAGGTCGTGCCTCACAAACCTTATTGAATTCTTTGAGAAGGTGACTAAGGAGTTGGACGAGGGTAAAGCGGTAGATGTGGTGTATATGGATTTTAGTAAGGCGTTTGATAAGGTTCCCCATGGTAGGCTACTGCAAAAAATAGAGGTATGGCATTGAGGGTGAGTTGGAGGTTTGGATTAGGAGTTGGCAATGCCCCTGGAAGAAGACAGAGGGTAGTAGTTGATGGTAAAGGTTCATCTTGGAGTGCCGTTACTAGCGGTGTTCCGCAAGGATCTGTTTTGGGACCATTGCTGTTTGTCATTTTTATAAATGACCTGGAAGAGGGGCTAGAAGGTTGGGTGAGCAAGTTTGCGGATGATATGAAAGTCGGTGGAGTTGTTGACAGTGAGAAAGGATGTATCAGGTTACAGCGGGATATAGATAAGCTGCAGAACTGGGCAGAAAGGTGGCAAATGGAGTTCAATGTAGGTAAGTGTGAGGTGATTCACTTTGGTAAGAGTAACAAAAAGATGGGATACTGGGCTAATGGTCAGATACTTGGTAGTGTGGATGAGCAAGGGATCTTGGTGTCCATGTTCACAGATCTTTGAAAGTTGCCACCCAGGTAAATAGTGCGGTGAAGAAGGCATATGGCGTACTGGCTTTTATTGGTAGAGGAATTGAGTTCCGGAGTCCTGAGGTCATGTTGCAGTTGTATAAGACTCTGGTGCGGCTGCATCTGGAGTATCGTGTGCAGTTTTGGTCGCCATACTATAGGAAGGATGTGGAGGCACTGGAACGGGTGCAGAGGAGGTTTACCAGGATGTTGCCTGGTATGGTAGGAAGATCGTATGAGGAAAGGCTGAGGCACTTGGGGCTGTTTTCATTGGAGAAAAGAAGGTTTAGGGGTGACTTGATAGAGGTGTACAAGATGAATAGGGGTTTAGATAGGGTTGACCATGAGAACCTTTGTCCACGTTTGGAGTCAGCTATTACGAGGGGGCATAGCTTTAAATTAAGGGGTGGTAGGTATAGGACAGATGTTAGGGGTAGATTCTTTACTCAGCGAGTCGTGAGTTCATGGAATGCCCTGCCAGTAGCAGTGGTGGACTCTCCCTCTTTATGGGCATTTAAACGGGCATTGGATAGGCATATGGAGGATAGTGGGCTAGTGTAGGTTAGGTGGGCTTGGATCGGCGCAACATCGAGGGCCAAAGGGCCTGTACTGCGCTGTATTCTTCTATGTTCTATGTTCTATGTTCTATAAATGTATCTGAAGCACTGCTGCGTACTTTCGAGAGTACTGGATCCTTAGCTCCCTCAGTCTTTTCTTAATGCTATCATAGGATTTCCTTTTCTGGATCACCGCAGCTGAGAAGTCCTGGAAAAACATGATCCTCCTTGTAAATTAAGACTTTTGGATCCTTCCCCTGGTTTCTGGAAACTTCCACAATTCTCTGCTTGTCTCTATAATTATGGAACCGCACCAGGACAGGGTGAGGACATTGATCCTGACTGGCCTCTGCGCCGTGACTCGATGAACCCTCTTAATCTTCAGACATCCCATTCCAACCTCCAACTTAAAGAATTTTGGCAGCCAATCCTCAATAAATTCCAATGGTCGCTTGCGCTCCTTCCCCTCCGGCAGACCAATGATCCAAATATTTTTCCTCCTGCCCCTGTTCTCAAGATCATCAACCTGGTCAAGTGAATTACATACCTGAGTCTCCAGGGCCTGGATTCTATCCTTGGAGGAACCAGTCTCAGCTTCCACCACTGTGACCCTGCACTCCTCCTAGCCTGACCTTTTCCCGAAGTCTCCTACCTGCAGCTTGTGCTTCTGCAACACAGTGTCATGGAGATGTACAGCACAGAAACAGGCCATTCGGTCCAATGTGCCCATGCCGACCAGATATCCCAACCTAATGTAGTCCCATTTGCCAGCACTTGGCCCATATCCTTCTAAACACTTCCAGCATGATAGAGATCGGGGCCAGCTTCTCTTCAATTTTCTGACCTAGCATCTCGCGTGATTTCACGAGCTCCGAGACCAGGACCTGGTTAGGAATCAAGTCTGAGGATCCTGGCCTTGGGGGAGCCTGCTCCCTTCTCAGGCATCTCTTGATGGTGAGAGTGCAGGTAAGTGACTTCTTTGAACTTTCCAGGACTCTGTGACTTATTCAGAATCTGAGAGTACCGTGATGACCTGTAGGATGGGGTGGGTCAGGGCTTTGTCCCACCTGCAATATGGTGCGGAGCTCTGCAAAACGATCTTCCTAGATCGCTGACATTTTGGATCCCCCTCAGATCCTGTTACATGACATTGAAATCTGCCTTCCCCCTAATTTAGAATTTAACTTCTGCACTATCCATATTGATTTCCATAATGACTTTGAAACTTAGGGTTCTAGCCACTATCCCCAAAATGCTCACCCACTGCCATGACGCTTGAATGGCTTCATTCCCTTGGATTAAGTCTGGCACTGTTCCATCTCTAACTACTACCTCCCTATCTCTGAACTAAAAATGCAGGCTTTTCACATAGACACAGGCCTCTGAGGAAATGCAATCAGACTCTTGTGTACTTGTTACACAACAAATGTTATTTTCATTTATTCTCAGCCAAATGGAGAAAGCAAGACAGCCTGTCAACAGGAGGAATGGGAACGCTGTTGCTGAATAAACCCAGATGAGCACTTCATGAGATATTCTAATTACACATTGCTTCTCTCCCGGATGCACTTTAAAAATTCCACCTCTAATTCTTTAATACTCAGTGATTCCAAATTAATTTTAGTAAAATTGAAATCCACTACAACTCTAACTGTTTCACTCGCATCTTTCTATAAGTTGCCTGCGTATCTGCTCTTCTGTCTAACCCTCCAAATTCCTGTTGCACATTTCTTTTTTACCCATATCATTGATATCGACATATACTCCAGCACCTTTTGGTTTGCTCTCTGGATTGCTAGTCTGCTAAGATTAACAGTATCCAGGCAGGAACCTGGGAGATGCAGAATAACTGTACTCCTTTCCAACAAAGGAGGAGAGAGACTGGGAAAGAGATTGAGTACTGTCCTGACTCCAATCATTATCCATTTTGCAAATCTCCAATCAGTAATAGCAGGCTGAGAAACTGGATCGGATTAAAAATGAAACACAAATGTTTGTGATGTTTTAAATATCACTAGCAAAAGGAGAAACATGGAAACTAGATAAAAATAGCTGGTAATATAAACAGAGATGTCTCTTGCTGTGTGTGCCATTTGCTGTTTGTTTTTCTGTCGCTGTGGAAGTGAGTTATCAGCTTTCCACCTGGAACATCAGATCATTTCAACCTGTAGCAGCTAGTGATCACCTGAAGGGAATACTCTCGGGATTACACTTGGAGTTCTGATTGTAGGTGAACTGCTGAAACTTCAAAACACTATTGACCAACATTGACCTAGTTTAGAATTTCTGACAATCATTGAGTGCTGTCAATTTCGGATGAGGCGTTCAACTGAGCTTTTTCCTCCCAAAACCATCTCTTCCCCGTCAGGGGGAAGTTTAAAGAAGAAAAGGGAAGCGAGTGAGGTTTCAGAACACGGGGAGAAGATTTCTCATCTTTGTGGCTGTTCCACATCATGACCTGCTCTACAGCATGGTCTGGAAACGTGAACACACCAACTGAACAGAAACCAATCCCACTTTGGAACATGATGGCTGAGCTCCCTGAGTCCCAACTGCTTTTTTGGGAGACAGGATTTCAGATTCTCACTCCCGTTTGTGTGAGGAAGCCTTCCCAACCTCATTCCTGAAAATCCGGATTCTTATTGCTAGATTCTTTAATGGGAGCAGTGAAATGCCGCATGCTAGTTTATTACTTAAAGGCATTACTTCGACTCCGCCGCATCTGCTCCCAGAAGGCTTCGACTCCGCCGCATCTGCTCCCAGGAGGACCAGTTCCAAAAACGCACAACCCAGATGGCCTCCTTCTTCAAGGACCGCAATTTCCCCCCCGACGTGGTCGACGATGCCCTCCACCGCATCTCTTCCACTACCCGATCCTCCGCCCTTGAACCCCGCCCCTCCAACCGCCACCAGGACAGAACCCCACTGGTCCTCACCTACCACCCCACCAATCTCCATGTACAGCGCATCATCCGCCGTCATTTCCGCTATCTCCAAACGGACCCCACCACCAAGGATATATTTCCCTCCCCTCCCCTATCAGCATTCCATAAAGACCACTCCCTCCGTGACTCCCTCGTCAGATCCACACCCCCCACCAACCCAACCTCCACTCCCGGCACCTTCCCCTGCAACCGCAGGAGGTGCAAGACTTGCGCCCACACCTCCCCCCTCACCTCCCTCCAAGGCCCCAAAGGAAACTTCCATATCCGCCACAGATTCACCTGCACCTCCACACATATCATCTATTGCATCCTCTGCACCCGATGTGGCCTCCTCTATATTGGGGAGACAGGCCGGCTACTTGCGGAGCGTTTCAGAGAACACCTCTGGGACACCCGGACCAACCACCCAACCACCCTGTAGCTCAACATTTCAATTCCCCCTCCCACTCCACCAAGGATATGCAGGTCTTTGGACTCCTCCATCGTCAGACCACAACAAAACGACGGTTGGAGGAAGAACGCCTCATCTTCCGGCTAGGAACCCTCCAACCACAAGGGATGAACTCGGATTTCACCAGTTTTCTCATTTCCCCTCCCCCCAGCCTGTCTCAGTCAAATCCATCAAATTCAGCACCGCGTTCCTAACCTGCAATCTTCTTCCCGACCTCTCCGCCCCCACCCCAGTCTGACCTATCACCCTCACCTTGACCTCTTTCCACCTATCACATTTCCGACGCCCCTCTCCCAAGTCCCTCCTCCCTACCTTTTATCTTAGCCTGCTGGACAAACTTTCCTCATTCCTGAAGAAGGGCTTATGCCCGAAACGTCGATTCTCCTGTTCCCTGGATGCTGCCTGACCTGCTGCGCTTTTCCAGCAACACATTTCCAGCTATTACTTAAAGGCATTCTATAAAGGTAGGTTTTTTTTTTGATTAGATTCCCTACAGTATGGAAACAGGCCCTTCAGCCCAATCCAACCCTCCGAAGAGTAACCCACCCAGAATCATTTCCCTCTGACTAAAGCACCTAACGCTATGGGCAATTTAGCATGGTCTGCACATCTTTGTGACTGTGGAACGAAACCAGAGCAACCAGAGGAAACCCACGCAGACACAGGGAGAATGTGCAAACTCCACAACAGACAGTCCCCGAGGCTGGAATTGAACCTGGGACCCTGGTGCTGTGAGGCAGCAGTGCTAACCACTGTGCCACCGTGCTGCCCATTACTGTGTTGCTGTAGATGGTATTTGGGGTCTTGTGGGGGGTGTTGTGCAGGATTAGGGTTAGTGTGTGTCTCTTTCCTGGGTTTGAATCCTAACCCAATGGTGGGTGTCATTGTATCATGGTCAACACTAACCATGAAGCATCACTCACACCCATGATCCTCACACTGTCTCTGCATTGTACCTGAAGAGACAGAGTTGATGTTTATAATACTGAGGACTGTAGTGGTTCAAGAAAGCAGCACATGACCACCATCTCCAGGGTGGCGAGAGACAGGCAGTCAATACTGGTCTAGTCAGCAATGCTAACATCCCCTGAATGAGTGAAAACAAATGATTTCCCCACCATTTGTTTTACAATTTGGGTTGCATAGTAAGTCTGAGGATATATAATAGATAAATTGGATTGTGATTCACTTCCAAATGGTTATGGACTGAGGCTGCATAGAACTGATTGGTTCATCAAGTCTGTATCACAGACCATGTGCCTGAACCATTGAGATTAAACATTGGCCATTGTTGCTACACCTGAAGAGACCAAAGTCCCAGAGAAAATTAAAAAAATGAAATATTTTAGAAACTTCCTCTTTAATACATCTCAAACCCAATCCAGGAGAACACAGGGATCAAATGTGTTTTGTATTCATTACTGGTGTTGCTGAGTCAGCATTTATTGGCTATTCCTAAATAACGTAGTGGTGAGCTGCCTTGTTGAAATGCTGTAGTCCATGTGGTAAAATACTACACCAATCTTTTATAGATTTCCGTCTCAGTCAGAAACCACTCCAGACATACGGTTACAGTCGCCCTGTTATAGGAAGGATATTATTAAACTGGAGAGGGCTCAGACAAGATTTACCAGCATGTTGCCAGGAATAGAGGGTTTGAGATATAAAAATACATTATAAATACTGAGACTTTTTTCACTGGAATGTAGGAGGTTGAGGGGTGACTCTATGGAGGTTCATAAAATCATGAGTGGTGTGGATAGCAAGGGTTTTTTCCCTAGGGTGGGGGAGTTCAAAACTAGGAGGCATATTTTTAAGGTGAGAGGAGAGAGATTTTGAAAGGACATGAGAAGCAATGTCTTTACACAGAGAGTGGTTTGAGTGTGGGATGAACTTCCAGAGGATGTGGTGGATGTGGGGACAATTACAGCATTTAAAAAACACTTGGATAGGTATCTGAATAGGAAATGTTTGGAGGGATACGGGCTACGAGCAGGTAAGTGGAGCTAGTTTGGTTTGGGATTATGGTCAGTGTGGACTGGTTGGACTGATGCATCTGTTTCTGTGCTGTATAACTCTATGACTCAATGCAAAAATGATGGGACACAGAGAGTCAGCCACCCTGACCACCCTCCAGCACCAGGAGCACATTACAGAGACTCGGCACTCCCTGGGAAATGAATCCAATCTCCAGTCTAATGCTACTCTTACACTGTTTAAACTCATTCCCCAGTCCTCTCCAAAATCCATTAAACTTGAATAATCTCCCAAAATAGATACAACTCAGCCCCATCATTATTGTCTCAACTTCTATTAGGTCACCCATGGGTGAATGTATCTGAAGTGTGTATTGAGTGAATGTGTATGTTTTCCACAAGCTGCTGGTAAGGACATTTTTCCTCATTGGCTGATGGACACAGTCAGAAATGACTGTCCAAGTGTTACCGAGCTGCTAAGGTCAGACAGACTGAGTATCCTTCCAACAAGATTCGGAGAGCAGAGAGGTTTCTTGCAGTTAACGTCCGAGAATTTGATAGAAAACTCTTCATTGTAGCAGAACTTCATTGGTCAAAGCCAGTGTTTGAAATTGATTGGCTCCCACTGTTTAGCTGCTTCAGTGCTTCATAGACAATGGTTCAAGCCGAGGTGGAATTTGTCTGCTAATTGACAGGATAATATTATTCACATGGGGTCGTGTATAACTTTAATCCCTTGATGTATGTTACAATGTGGTAAACTATATTCTGGCTTCCTGCACATCGTAATGCTAATCTCTCCATCACAGATAGGTGTGTCTTCAGCTGTGTGGGCCTTGAACTCTGAAATTCCCTCTTAAAGCCAATCTCCTCTCTACCCCTTTCTCATCCTTTAAGATACCCTTAAACACTCCTTTTCTGACTGAGCTTCTTGTCTCCTTGTGCAGGTAAAAGTTACATTTTGATTCATGACATCCTTGCCAATTAGAGTGTCTTGGGATGTGTTACTGTGTTAACAGTGCTATATAAATACAAAATATTGTTCCAAACTGGTTTATTTAAGGTTTTGTTGTGAAACTACAAGTTGAATGCCAGTGAGCAGCGTTCATGTTAGAATTGCTGACTTTGCAACATACACAACCATAATACATCTCCTCAGGTGCCATTTTTTTGTTTGATATACTGAATATTTAATTGAAATGTAGCACCTTAAAACGAAGACCATGGCATGAATTGTTTAATTTCAGTGTAAAGTCTCAGTGAATCCTTTTCATGTTCATCTGGTATGAAAATGTTGTTATGACAGGGCGGTGAACCCCTCTGCTAATTAAACCAAACACCCAGAAAAACTCACCTCCCCTAAAAGTGAGGACTGCTGATGCTGGAAACCAGAGTTTAGATCCTGATGAAGGGCTTTTGCCCGAAACATCGATTTTTTTCTGCTCCTCAGATGCTGCCTGATCTGATGTGCTTTTCCAGCACCACTCTGATCTAACCCCCCCCCCCCCCATAATCTGTTAAACTATGAGTGACAGAGAACTACCCAAATCCCACTATTTAAAGAAAAAATATCAATTATATCCTTTAACTCTAAAAGTGAACATTAAACAATAACTATTTAGAACTCTATGCCTCCTTTCTCTTAAAGGTTTATTATCTATCTCCCACTCTATAATAACATACTGATCCAATAAAATTATCTACCTCTCACTCTATAATAATACTGATCGAATAAAAGCCCGTATTAAAATTACAGCAACTTAATTTTCAAAACCAGACAGTGGCTGTTGTCTCCAGTGTCTGACTTCCTCTGTTTGTAGATGTCCCTGGGTCGTCTTCGGTCTTCTGCTACAAAGATGTTTCATATGAAAAAGGTCCCTTTGATAGAGAGTGTTTTTTGGGCAGTCTCTTGATGGTAGTTGGAGCTCTCTCTCTCTTTCACTGGCTAACTCTCAAAATGCCAGCTTATTTATACACCAAATATTGGATCGTCTCACTGCTTCAATGTTGTCAATGCAGTAAAATTCAAATTTGATTGGGTTTTAGCATCCTGGGGCATAATTTAAACTGGTGGTTAAATTCAAATGGTAGTCAAAACAACTGAGGTGTCTAGTTTACAACCGAATGTTACGTATTTTCAATTTTCCAGTATACTCTGAGGCTGCTAGTTAGTTACATGTCAGTTGCCTGTAATCTCACACTGCTAAAACAGCCTTCACTCTCTCTTAAAGGTACAGTACACGCCTTAATAACAGAAGAGACAGCCAGTACTAGACGATGAAGCTAATTTGATTTGATTTATCATTGTCACATGTAAGAACAGTGATAAGTGAAAGATCTTGTTTTGCTTGCCACAGGTGAGGTGCCGGAAGACTGGAGGTTGGCTAACATTGTACCGTTATTTAGGAGAGGTGGTAAGGACAAGCCAGGGAACTATAGACCAGTGAGCCTGACATCGGTGGTGGGCAAGTTGTTGGAGGCAATCCTGAGGGACAGGATGTACATGTATTTGGAAAGGCAAGGACTGATTATGGATAGTCAACATGGCTTTGTATATGGGAAATCATGGCTCACAAACTTGATTGAATTTTTGTACAAGTAACAGAGAGGATTGATGAGGGCAGAGGGGTGGACGTGATTGTATGGACTTCACTAAGGCATTCAACAAGGTTCCCCATGGGAGACTGATTAGCAAGGTTAGATCTCTGGAATACAGGGAGAACTAGCAATTTGGATACAGAATTGACTTGAAGGTAGAAGACAGAGGGTGGTGGTGGAGGGTTGTTTTTCAGACTGGAGGCCTGTGACCAGTGGAGTTCCACAAGGATCAATGCTGGGTCCACTACTTTTTGTCATTTATATAAATGATTTGGATACGAGCATAAGAGGTACGGTTAGTAAGTTTGCAGATGACACCAAAATTGGAGGTGTAGTGGACAGCGAAGAGGGTTACCTCAGATTACAACAGGATCTGGACCAGATGAGCCAATGGGCTGAGAAGTGGCAGATGGAGTTTAATTCAGATAAATGCGAGGTGCTGCATTTTGGGAAAGCAAATCTTAGCAGGACTTATACACTTAATGGTAAGGTCCTAGGGAGTGTTGCTGAACAAAGAGACCTTGGAGTGCAGGTTCATAGCTCTTTGAAAGTGGAGTCGCAGATAGATAGGATAGTGAAGAAAGTGTTTGGTATGCTTTCCTTTATTGGTCAGAGCATTGACTACAGGAGTTGGAAGGTCATGTTGTGGCTGTACAGGACATTGGTTAGGCCACTTTTGGAATATTACGTACAATTCTGGTCTCCTTCCTATCGGAAAGATGTTGTGAAACTTGAAAGGGTTCAGAAAAGATTTACAAGGATGTTGCCAGGGTTGGAGGATTTGAGCTATAGGGAGAGGCTGAACAGGCTGGGGTCTGTTTTCCCTGGAGCGTTGGAGACTGAGGGGTGACCATATAGAGATTTATAAAATCAGGAGGAGCTTGGATAGGATAAATAGACAAAATCCTTTCCCTGGGGTGGGGGAGTCCAGAACTAGAGTGCATAAGTTTAGGGTGAGAGGAGAAAGATATAAAAGTGACATAAGGGGCAACCTTTTCACGCAGAGGGTGGTACGTGTATGGAATGAGCTACCAGAGAAAGTGGTGGAGGCTGGTACAATTACAACATTTAAAGGGCTTCTGGGTGTGTATATGAATAGAAAGGGTTTGGAGGGATATGGGCCGGGTGCTGGCAAATGGGACTAGATTGGATTGGGTTATCTGGTCAGCAAGGCTGAGTTGGACTGAAGGATCTGTTTCTCTGCTGGACATCTCTACAACTCTATGTCTCTAAGTTGCTGGAAATATTTGGCAGGTCTTGCAGCATCTATGGAGAGAAAGTGGAGTTTCGGGTCCAGTGACCCTTCTTCAGAATGGATTTTCTGAGGGAAGGTCTCTCGACTCAAAATGATTACTCTGCTGCGGCTTTAACTCCACTTTCCTGCATCTGTATTGTCTTGTGGTTTTTAGAGGAGATTTGGTGTATTACTCAAGAGGCATTGTTGGAGTCTAAGGACTTTTCAACATAACTGTTGATTCACACTGTGCTAACTGTGCAAACCCAAGATTTAATGCGAGGTCTTGACTCCTGCTACTTTTTTCAGCTCCATCACCGTGCGATGTAAACAGCTTCCTGTTTAAATACTGAAGAGACCCTTCTATCTGTGGCCCCATGAAAGGAGCTCCCTTATGGTATCTAACAGTACTGGAATCAGCTGGAAACTTCCAAACAGGGGAGTCTCCCAATCTGCCTTCATTATCCAAGTGATAGAGCACTGGGGATTGTTTAATGCCTGGATAAACAAACCCATAAAGAAATACAATAATATAACGTGGTGGAAACACACAGCAGGCAGTGAGCATCATTGTCCATCATTATTTCCGATTTCCAGTGCTACCTGATATTTTTCTTCCTCCCGAGTTGCAATAATATGATTTGATCTTTCCATTCAACACCCATCAAGTGTAGTGGATCCAGGTGTAGGTCATAGTTTTAAAGCAAGGGGGAACTTATTTTTAAACTGAGATGGGGAAGCATTTTTACTTTCAGAGGGTTGTGAGTCTTTGGAATTCCCTTCCTCAAAAGATAATCTTTCAATATTTTTACACCAAAGTAGAGAGATTCTCGATGGCTGTGGGGATGAAAGATTATTGGAGATATGCAGGAATTATAATTGAGATTAAAGGGAGATCAGCCACAATCTTATTGACTGGAGGAGATTTGAAGGGCCATTAGCCTCCTCCTGCTCCTTATTCATGTGTTTGTATTTCATCAGTTTGTGAAGTGGCAGGATTTTGTTTGTACATAGAACATAGAACATAACAGCGCAGTACAGGCCCTTCGGCCCTCGATGTTGTGCCGACCTGTCATACCAATCTGAAGCCCATCTAACCTACACTATTCCATGTACATCCATATGCTTGTCCAATGACGACTTAAATGTACTTAAAGTTGGCAAATCTACTACCGTTGCAGGCAAAGCATTCCATACCCTTACTATTCTCTGAGTAAAGAAACTACCTCTGACATCTGTCCTATATCCCTCAATTTAAAGCTATGCACCCTCATGCTCACTGTCACCAAACTTGGAAAAAGGGTCTCACTGTCCACCCTATCTAACCCTCGGATTATCTGATATGTCTCAATTAAGTCACCTCTCAACCTTCTTCTCTCTAATGAAAACAGCCTCAAGTCCCTCAGCCTTTCCTCGTAAGACCTTCCCTCCATACCAGGCAATATCCTAGTAAATCTCCTCTGCACCCTTTCCAAAGCTTCCACATCCTTCTTATAATGCAGTGACCAGAACTGTACACAATACTCCAAGTGTGGCCGCATAACCTCATGGTTCCGGAACTTGATTCCTCTATTAATAAAAGCCAAAACACTGTATGCCTTCTTAACAACACTGTCAACCTGGGTGGCAACTTTCAAGGATCTGTGTACCTGGACACCGAGATCTCTCAGCTCATCTACACTACCAAGAATCTTACCATTAGCCCACCACTCTGTATTCCTGTTGCTCCATCCAAAATGAATCACCCCACACTTGTCCGCACTAAACTCTATTTGCCACCTCTCAGCCCAGCTCTGCAGCTTATCCATGTCTCTCTGTAACTTACAACATCCTTTGTCACTATTCACAACTCCACCCTTAGTGTCATCCGCAGATTTACTAACCCATCCTTTTACACTCTCATCCAGTTAATTTATAAAAATGACAAGCAACAGTGGATCCAAAACAGATCCTTGCAGTACAACACTTGTAACTGAACTCCAGGATGAACATTTCCCATCAACCACCACCTTCTGTCTTCTTTCAGCTGGCCAATTATTGATCCCAACTGCTATATCTCCCACAATCCCATTCTTCTGAATTTTGTACAATAGCCTACTGTGGGGAACCTTATCGAATGCCTTGCTGAAATCCATATACACCACATCAACCGGTTTACTCTCATCTACCTGTTTGGTCACCTTCTCAAAGAACTCAATAAGGTTTATGAGGCACGACCTACCCTTCACAAAACTGTGCTGACTATCCCTAATCAAATTATTCTTTTCAAGATGATTATAAATCCTATCTCTTATAAGAAGGGAGCATGGGCTAGGTTCACTGAATGCAGAAATTGCAAATAGATCAGGGCACAATGGGGAGTAATCAATATTTAACTTTCATCATCTGATATTATAGCTGGGGCTTTCACAGGCTAAAATGGTTTTAAAATGGCAACCACTGCCCTGAAGTGTCTGCAGTGATCACCTGATGAATGGCATCCAGGCCTTGCCAAAATCAATGTGGAATCACTTGAACCATCTGAACTGAACTGATTAATTTATTCAAAGAGACTGAAGATTCATTGAGTGACTCACTCTGTTGGGAAATTAAATGGCTGTTTCAATTTGCATGTGTCTCATTGGCAGTGCTCGCTGGTCTGTAGGAGTATCCAGTTTAGAGAGACAATAGAGTGAGCTTGAGAATGCTCAAGTGAACCCTATTTCATCACCTGCTTTGAAGAAGCAGATGAGAAAAAGAAGTATAGACTAGTAACAGCAAAAACTGCAAGGCTCTCTTTCTTATTTCATCTTAAAAACAGCACCGGGTCAGAAAACAAATTGGAGAGACAACCATTCACAGAGAAGTCAAGGATATCTACGGACTTCAATACTGCTGGGGATTCAAAACTCCTGACACTGATTCAACAACAGGGTTCTCAGGTAAAACCTAATGCCTCCAGGACTCTAAGAACTTTTAAACTGTGACCCCTTTATTCTTGTCTCTCCCTTTTTGAAGCGGTGTTTCTGATGCTGTGCTTCATTTTGTGTTTTACTGTTTTTCTCAGAATTAGTGAGTGATAGAATTACTCTTCATTCAAGAAAACCATGTAATTGGCTCTTTACGTTTGAAGAAGTGCTACACTTTAACTGAAGGGTGACAGCTGTGAGGTAGAAGGAAATAAAGGTAGGGATCAGAGGAGAGGAGCTGGATTGTCTGCCCTCTCCACCCACCCTCCCACCAACCTGCCACTGCTAACAATGCTGAGAGATGTACAAACTGTAAAGGAATCTATGCAACTTCATCCCAAACCATTGGCAGTTCAGGAGCAGGGTCCAGACTGCTCATGGGAACTGTAGGAGGTCACTTAGTCTCTCTATCCTAATCAGATATTTAATGGGATCACAACTAATCCATGACAGAGCTCCATATGTACACCTTTAGCCTCCATCCCTTCAATTCTTTGACTAAATAAAATCTCAGATTTAAGGTTAATAATAATCTAGATGACAGTTCTAAGCCTATCCAACCCTCTGTGTATTTCTTACTCTCACTCCTGAAAGGGTTGGCATGATGTTTTTCGACCCTGCCCTCTGCCCCTAGATTCCCTGACGAGGGAAAACAGCTTCTCTCCAGACCACTCTCTAGGCCAGTCCTTCAAGTGTAATGCTGCTCCCTTTCTCAATGCGTCACTTTCACCAAACCCACTCTCTGGCTGCTCTTTGTTCAGCAATACTCCAACTTCCTCTTGAAATTGCACCTTTATTCTGTTGTAGTGATGCCTTCTGGCAATGAATTCTGGAGAGATGTTGGTGTCATGGTAATATTACTGGGCTAGTAATCCAAAGAGCTGGGCTAACATTCTGGGATTGTGGGTTTAAAACCCCACCAGGTGGAAAATTTAAATTGAATTAATAAAATCTGGGATTGGAAACAAATCTCAGTAATGGTAGTGATTAAACCATTGTTGGTTCTTGATAAAACCCATTTGATTCACCAATGTCTTTCATGGAAGGAAATCTATTGTCCTTACCTGGGCAGGTCTACATGTGACTCCAGCGCTACAGCAATGTAGTTGATTATCTGTTTGAACTGGCAGTTCAATGGCAATTAGGAACTGACAATAAACACACATCCACATCTTCCTTGAGTGAATTAGAGTCGTAGAGTAACACACTGGTTCAACCAGTCCATGCTGACCATGTTCCCCAACTAAACCAGTCCCATCTGCCTGCGTTTCACCCACATCCCTCCAAATCTTTTCCTATTCGTGTACTTATCCAAATGTTGTAAACTGTATCCACATCCACCATTTACTTAAAAAAAAATTGAGAACCAAAGTAAGAAGATTAAAAGTAAACTGACAAACAAAGCAATAACGACATGAGGAAAATCTTTCTGAGTCAGAGAATGTTTCAGAGCTAGAATGCACCATCAAAGCCTGTGGAGGAGGCACAGCCAATCACTGTTTACAAAAGCCAGTTGGAAATTATTTGCAAGAGAAGGGATTCTCAGGCCTGTCCTGGAATGGCACCAGGTGATTGCTTGTTGCAGGTGGATCCCACACTGGGCTGAATGGAGTTACTAGACCTTTGGTTATGAAGTACGTTAGTAAGACCTTTCACTGTGAAAGGTGCTATATAAATATAAATCTTCCTTTCAAAATGCCTCCTGTTACTATCCTCTCAAATTAGATTGAAATCCACCTCAGTCCCTTTTAGGCAGGAATCGGTGATTATTTTCCGTCCTTCCCAACAGACTGTTCTCCTGATTCCAGAGAATTAGCCCAGAGGCAGACGGGTGCTCTCAAGAGCAGCCAGGTCATTCCAGCTCAGAGATTGTTTCCTTTAAATAGCTGGTAGTGTTCAAAGTTTGTGAGAAGATTTGTAGCTCGGGTGCTCGTTGCTGTGGTTCTGTTCGCCGAGCTGGAAGTTTTTGTTGCAAACGTTTCGTCCCCTGTCTAGGTGACATCCTCAGTGCTTGGGAGCCTCCTGTGAAGCGCTTCTGTGGTGTTTCCTCCGGCATTTATAGTGGCCTGTCCCTGCCGCTTCCGGTTGTCAGTTTCAGCTGTGCACTGTAGTGGCCGGTATATTGGGTCCAGGTCGATGTGTTTGTTGATGGAGTTTGTGGCAACTCCATCAACAAACACATCGACCTGGACCCAATATACCGGCCACTACAGTGCACAGCTGAAACTGACAACCGGAAGCGGCAGGGACAGGCCACTATAAATGCCGGAGGAAACACCACAGAAGCGCTTCACAGGAGGCTCCCAAGCACTGAGGATGTCACCTAGACAGGGGACGAAACGTTTGCAACAAAAACTTCCAGCTCGGCGAACAGAACCACAGCAGCTGGTAGTGTCATTGGCCACAAAGTCTTTATGTATTCATGCATCTTTGTTATATGTGTGTGTGTGCGCGCAGTGCGTGCTGGGTGTGTGTGTATGGGTATGCGTGTGGATGTGTGTGTATGGGTGTGTGTGTATGCGGGTGTGTGTGTGTGGATGTGTATGTGGGTGTGTGTATGTACAGGTGGGTGTGTGTATGTGTGTGTGTGTGTGCATGTGGGTGTGTGTGTATGTGTATGTGTATGTTTGTGGGTGTGAGTGTATGTGTGTATGGGTGTGTGTGGATGGGTAGGTGAGTATGTGGGTGTGTGTATGTATGTATGGGTGTTTGTGTGTGTATGTAGGTGTGTGTGTGTGGATGGGTAGGTGAGTATGTGGGTGTGTGTGGGTGGGTGTGTGTGGATGGGTAGATGAGTATGTGGGTGGGTGTGGGTGTGTGTGGATGTGTGGATGTGTGGGTGGGTAGGTGAGTATGTGGGTGTGTGTGAGTGTGTGTGTGAGTGTGTGTGTGGGTGGGTGTGGAGCTGGGGCAGGGAGCAGGGTTCCTGCTGGTTTTGTGGTCACTGTGTTGTTTTGACACTGTGGGGGTGGTAGGTGGGTGGGGGTGAGGAGCTGGTGTTTGGGTTTGACACTGTGGGGGTGGTGGGTGGATGGGGGTGAGGAGCTGGTGTTTGGGTTTGACACTGTGGGGGTGGTGGGTGGGTGGGGTGAGGAGCTGGTGTTTGGGTTTGACACTGTGGGGGTGGTGGGTGGGTGGGGGTGAGGAGCTGGTGTTTGGGTTTGACACTGTGGGGGTGGTGGGTGGGTGGGGGTGAGGAGCTGGTATTTGGGTTTGACACTGTGGGAGTGGTGGGTGGGTGGGGGTGAGGAGCTGGTGTTTGGGTTTGACACTGTGGGTATGGTGGGTGGGTGTCAAACCCAAACACCAGCTCCTCACCCCCACCCACCCACCACCCCCACAGTGTCAAAACAACAGTGACCACAAAACCCACAGGAACCCTGCTCCCTGCCCCAGCTCCACACCCACACACACACTCTCATACACATACACACACCCCCACACACACCCCCACCCATACACACACCCATACACACTCACACACACATAGACACCCAAACACCCATACACACACCCACATACACACTTACACCGACACACACACACATACACACCCTCACACATCCATCCACACCCACACCCACACATACACAGACACACCCACACATACACAGACACCCACACCCACACACCCACACCCACCCATACACACATCCACACGCACATACACCCACTCCCACACCCACACACACATACACATACATAGACACCCACACACATCCATACACACATACACCCACACACATACACACCCACCCACACACATACACCCACCCACACACATACACCCACACACAGACACACCCACCCACACACATACACCCACCCACACATACACAGACACTGCCTGTGTCCCTCCCTCTGTTTGACGCTCGGTTTAAAAGTGCGAGCAGCCTCTGGCGGGCGGTCAGAAGGGGAAGGGAATCAGGGCTGGAGTCTACAGCAGCTGGGAGTCTCCTGGTGATCCCTCTGTGTCTGTGAGAGAGAGAGAGACACGGGGAGGGGGGAGAGCAGTTTAATCAGGGACTGGGGCTGAGGGTGGGGTCACTCTCTCTACCCCCACACCCTGGGCAGTACAGCTTTCCCCAGCCCCGGGGCACTATGCCTGGGATCCCAGTCTGCTCCAGACTCAGGTCACCGTCTGATAGACCCGTTCACACCGCCCTCCGTATCCCCCAGCCCGCCCGGTGCCAGGCTGGCCGAGCCCGGGACGCTGCAGGAGGACAGAGTAAGGCAGGCTGGCCGGACTGCAGTGCCCAGACGAGGTGGAGCAGAGAGAGAGCGGACAGTCAGGTCAGTGTTTGGCTCCAAACAAACTTTACCAGCGCCTCAGGAAAGGCACTGAGTGGGGTCTGCTCCACACTTTCCGATCCGCTTCCTGAAAACTCTCTTTATTTTTAGTTCGACAATGAAAGCTGCATTTTTTGGATGTTTGTCTGTGCTACATTATTGTTTAAAAAGAACACCCTGTGACCTGGAGCTGACCGAGGAGTTTCTGTGAGATATTTGGAAGCTGATGGGGAGTCATTCCAGACTGGGACAATCCCAACAGGGCAGCTCTTCCCAAATTCACGAGGAGCCAGCAGCAACCAATGGGTCTGAGTGAATCATTCTTTCATAGCTCTGGTACCAGCCTGATGGGCCAAATGGCCTGATTCTATCAGGATCTGAGGTTGGGTAAAGGGGTGCTAAGGTGATAGATGTGGGGGTCAAAGAGAGGAATGTCTGTGCATAGGGTTAGTTGCTAAATTGTTTTTATTCATTCACGGGACAAGGACAGCACAGGCCATACCAGCATTAATTGGCCATTCTGTATTGGATGGAGGATAGTCACATTGTAGGTGAGACCGGGTAAGGATAGCAGATTCCTGGGTATTTCCTGACAATCAACAATGTTTTCATGGGCATCATTTGACACTTAATTTCAGATTTTTTATTGAATTCAATTCCACCGTTTGCCGTGGTGGGATTTGAATCCAGCTTCCCCAGAACATTATCTGGGTCTCTGGGTTAACAGTCCAGTGATAGTGGCACTAGAGCTTCCCCCAGGCAGAAGTGGGTACTGCAGATATAGGAGATTAGAGTGTGCTGGAAAAGCACAGCAGGTCAAGGAGCAGGAGAATCAACGTTTTGGGCAAAAGCCCGTGTTCAGCCCATACAATGGACCTGATGAATTTTTGTTTCATAATTAGTTGTTCATGTAACTGCTTATGAAACAAAGACAGAAATTGCTGGAGAAAGTCAGCAGATCTGGCAGCATCTGTGGAGCGAGAAGCAGCGTTAATGTTTCGAGTGCAGTAACCTTTCTTCAATACAGTGCACGAACTGTGTGTGTTGGTGCAGAGGCCTGGGGCAGTCTGGCAAAAGCTGTAAAAATGGGTCAGGGAGCAGAGGGAGCCACAGACACACAGATCAGTAAAAAATACAGAGCCAGCTCAGGGGGCACTTAGAATGTGATTGCAATCCCCTCAAGAGGGTTGGAATTGAAACACAAGGATGTTATATGAGAGGTGTGTGGCACTTTGGACCATTCTTGGAGAATTGCGGATCATGCTGGCCAGGTCATTAGAATCACTGGAGAGGGCAATAATACTTACAAGAAGATTAGACCCAGCAGGAAAAAGTAAACATGTGCAGTTCCATTCACACTGAAGAACAAACTCAGGGTGCTCTTAGAGACAGGCCAAAGAGGGTTTGAAGGGCTTTTGAGGCATTGTGGTAATGTCCCTTCCTCTGAGCCAAGAGGCTATGTTTGAGTCCCACTTAGTCCAGAGATGTGTCATTTTGTTTGATTAAAAATACCTGAGAGGGTTTGAGTGGATAGTGTAGAGACGATATTTCATTTGGAAATGATGTCAGAACTATTGGGGACCATCAATATAAGACAGTCCCTGAACAATCCTTTTGGGAAATCAGGAGAATGGTCTTCCTCAGAGAGTGAGGGTGATTGTGGAGCTCACTCCAACAGGGTTGAGGTTGAGGTGAGTCATTAGGGGAGACTGCATAACCAGACGAGGGAGAAGGAGTCCGGTGCGATGCAAGATACTATGATTCAGATTTTCATCAGTGAGCCCAGACTGCAGGGTTAAGAGAGTTCCTGATGCTGTCTGAACACCAGCTGTCTGGGATTGGATTTCCATCCTGGGATATTGGGGTTCTCACTCTGGGAGTTCCCGGAATGAGAGGGAACTCTGTCAGTTACAGAACCAGGCTCCAGGGCAATAAGCATAAAAGAAATCCCTGCAGCCTTTGTTTCTCACATACCCTCACCCTCCCCCACACTCTGAAGCACATCCACCTCGAGATTATCAGGGAGATGCAGGTTTGGAGAGTTGAGATTAAAATCAGATCAGCCACCATCTTATTGAATTGGGAAAGCAGGTTTGAAGGGCCGAGTGGCCGACTCTTGTTCCTTCTTTGTGCTCCCATGTGTAACTGTTCATCTCATTTCCTTTATCCTACTATGAATGCCTGTACCTCAGTGACTTGGACCTAGTTCCCTACCTGAGCTTCTACCATCTTCTAAGCTGCTACTTGAAGCCAACATTTCCAACACACATTGGTCACCTGTTTTCCTTTGTTTTGGGGCCAAATTTGATGAGATTTGCATAAAATAGAACAGAGAACTGAACCTGCTGGAAATCTGAAAGAATGACAGAAAGTGCTGGAGAAACTCAGCAGGTCTGGCATCATCTGTGGAGAAACAGACTTAAGGTTTTGAGTCCAGTGACCCACTTGGGTCTGTTTTAGTATTGATTAGATTAGCAGCATTTGGCATGTCTTGCTGTGTTAAAGGTGCTATATGAATGTGGGTTGTTGTTGAATTGGAGTCAGACAATGTGCCAAATTGGAAATAAAGTCCCCCATTGTGATTAAAATCACAGAAAACAAGACCTGCATTTATATAGCGCCTTTCATGACCACTGGTTACGCTAAACTGCTTTAGAACTGAATGAAATATGTTTGAATTGTAGTCATTCTCATTTAGGGAATGCCCTGTCATTGTACCATGTGCTTCAATTCTATCACAAGCAGCATGGTGGTTCAGTGGCTCAGTGGTTAGCACTGCTGCCTCACACCGCCAGAGACCTGAGTTCAATTCCTGCCTCGGGCAACTGTTTGTGTGGAGTTTGCACCTTCTCTGTGTGGGTTTCCTCCCACGGTCCAAAATGTGCAGGTTAGGTGAATTGGCCATGCTAAATTACCTGTAGTGTTAAGTGATGGGTGGGTTGCTCTTCGGAGGATTGGGGTGAAGGGCCTGTTTTCACACTGTAAGTAATCTAGTCTAATTATCCAACACCACTTTACGTATCACATAGACAGTTCTTTTCACAACTTGATTTATATTTTGGAACAGCAGTTTGTACCCTTGACTATAATTTACCGTTCCTTTGCAAAGTGCATGTGAGATATACAGGATCCCTTGTCTCAGGGACTCTCTGATTCCATGGTTTATAACTGAGGAACACCAGCTGCCAGAGGAATGGGATTCTTGTTGAATCGATGCTCTGTGTAAACAAAAACATGGCCCACATTTCCATGTGCCCTTCTCCAGCCTCAGCCTACGTTTCATTGGGACAATCTGTCCTATTTCCACCCAACTTGCTGCGCAGATTAGAGATCTTGTATTTTCCCTCTTGTCTCATCTGAACAGCGAGCAGTTGTTAGGAAGTACCTGCCTTGCTCTGTGACATTTCTCGATGTGGACCCTGCCCTATGAAGGCTGATAGCTGGCTGCATCCTTGGGGTATTTAATGTGAGAGATTTGCACTCAGTCCATCTCGATGTCCTTGTCCAAGATGATCAGTGATAATGGGCTGAACTTGCTCAGAATATATGGAGGCTGTGTATGGACACAGACTGTCCGACTGAGCTCTCAGTGTTTGTATTTATTCTGTATGTGAAGCTTCCTTTCTTGTTCTGTCTTTCCAACTCCTCCTGTAACCTTCTCTCTCATGTCAAGATGTGGATGGACAGGGGTGGACGAAGTCAGAACAACACCAGGTTATAGTCCAACTAGTTTACTTAAAATCACAAGCTTTTGGAGTCAAGTTCACCTGACGAAGGAGTGTCACTCTGAAAGCTTGTGATTTCAAATAAACCCATTGGGCTTTGGCACTGTTGTCATGTGACTTCTGACTCTGTTCTCATAAGTTATTGTGTGCACAGGCAGAAATCATAGCAGCTAATTTCTGCAGAGCAAGATTCCACATTCAGCAGTCTGGTCATGACAAGATTACCTCAGTTTTTAATCATGCTGGTTGATGGATCGATATTGGCCAGGAATCCTGTCCTGGTCTGCTGTGAGTTCTACACTGTGATCTTTCATGATCTCCTGGGGGTGAAGCTGTGACCTCACTTTGCCGTCTCTGTTGAGTGATTCCATTTCTGATTCACACTTGAGTTAGGTCACAAACCCAACTCCTTCCTGATTCTGAGGCAAGAGTTCCAGGATCTGAACTAGAGCTGACACCTAACTAAGCAACAAAGTTAATCACTTTTTAACTATGTGTGTTTTATTCCTTTTCTCCCCCCAATATAAACAGGAAGGGCTTATGCCCGAAACGTCGATTCTCCTGTTCCTTTGATGCTGCCTGACCTGCCGCGCTTTTCCAGCAACACATTTTTAAGCTCTAATCTCCTGCACCTGCAGTCCTCACTTTCTCCTATGTGAATTATAATCTCAGTGTTCATCGCTTTGCAACCTGGAGATAGACTGTGACACTTGTGGCAAATCCAGTTTGATCCTTTTCAGCTTATCCCATGGTACAGTGCAATTTATTGGATCTTCATCACCAAAATTTTCTATATGGACAGCTCTGTGGCTGAGCCAATATGGTGTGCAGTGCACTCTCAACCATTTCTAGATCCAATAAATCCCATTCCATCATAATATCACTCATAGATTAATGAAATTAAGCTTCTCTCATCCGAATGCTATGGATGCTGGTGTTATACTGGCCTGCAGCATTGTGAGATAGTCTGATTCCAAACTTCTCCACAACTTCTCACTGCCATTACAGCTAAAGTAATGTTATTGGTGGGAAGGGAAGTAATTAAGTTTAGCAGAGGGAACAGGCAGCAGTGAAAGAATTCCAATGACAATCAAACATGAGCTATAATCAGTTTGGCCCGAGGCAGTGTTACATTGTAAGTAATGACACAATATTACTTAGACGAGTATTTAAGTGGTTATAAAAGAGGATTAATTAGCACAGCTGATTTTCTTTTCTGGAAATTGTTTGGAGAGCCCTTTGAAAACAGAAGGTGCAGCCGAGAAATATTGAAGCTGGTTGGAAATGGTCTAAGGGCAGAGTCAGCGAGTCACATTATTCCTGATGAAGGGCAGTTGCCCGAAACGTTGATTTTGCTGCTCCTCTGATGTTGCCTGAACTGCTGTGCTCTTCCAGCACCACTAATCCAAAATCTGGTTTCCAGCATCTGCAGTCATTGTTTTTACCTACATACATATGTATGCCTATCTGTATGTGTGTCTGTGTGAGTGTTTGCATGTAGTTGTGTATGTTGTATGTGGTTGTATGTTGTATGTATGTCTAAGCGTGTGCATGTGTGTTTGTATGCTGTGTGTATTTTTCAGCTCTCTTTGTACAGTGAGCATGCTCATGTCAATTTCTTGTTGAGAAGATCAATCTACAGAGAATGGTAACTACAGAGAGTGGCAAGAAATCAATTTGGGAATAGATTGAATGAGTTCGAACTATTATATTTGTTTCTAGTGCTGGTGACTGCAACTGATTCCTTTTGTTTTCCTTTTCACAAGAGTCAGATCTCCGAGTGGTCGGAGTGACACTGTAGTGCTGAGTGTTTGCACAGGAGGCTGGGTTTGAAGAATTGGGCTGGTTCTCACTGGGGCAGGTCGTGTTAGGGCCTGTCTCACTGCCTAGAGGGAGGGAGAGAGTGACACTGAAGGAATGTTAACATATTTCCAAGTCAGATGGTGAGTGGTATGGAAGAGTCTTTCCCCAGTATCACATCCTGGTAGAAGGGGCAGATAGTGTGAAGTGATAATCAGGGCAAATACCACGATCTGTAATAAAACTACGGATGCTGGAAATCTGAAACCAAAACAGAAATTGCTGGAGAAGCCCACAAGTCTGGCAGCATTAGTGGAGAGAGAATCAAGGTTAATGTCTTGAGTCTAGTGACCTTTTGATAGTAACTGGGTAAAAATGGTGTTTCTGCTGATGACAGGGTGTGAGGGGAACGAGTGAGCTGATATATGGAGATGGAGCCCAGAGAGAGAGAGAGAGAGAGAGAGAGAGAGAGGGAAACACTTGGGCAGACTGTTGTTAATAAACCAGAGAAGAAGAGAAGCTGGTTGGATGATAATGAGGACTATGGGTGGGTGGGAATGTGATGGCCGTGCTAAAAGCACCTGGAGTGTGGGAGTAGGTATAAAAACATGGAAGAAGGTGTTCAGGCTCTTAAAATTATTGATCTCGATACTGAGTCCTGAAGGCCATTGGAGAAATCCGATTTAAACCAGTCTACTCCTTTCCAAACAGCATTGTGTGTCTACCTACAGCACATGGACTGCAGTGGATCAAGAAGGCAGCTCACCCCCACCTTCTCAAGGGGCAACTAGGGATGGGCAATAAATGGTGGCGTGAGTGGGGTCATTCTTATCATGCAAGAAATGTGACAGTGAATTCAGACACAGCAAGACCCCACAGACAGCAGTGTGACAATGAGCAGATCATCTGCTTGACTGACATTGACTGTGGGAATTGATCTGACTCCAGAAACAGAGTCCTGCGCATCTTCAAACCGCCCCGTGGAAGGTTCACTGAAATCTCAGATTAATGTCTCGTTTAGAGGACAGCAGACAGTGAAGCATACCCTCAGTACTGTCGTTGAGAGTCAGCCTTGAATTTGGTGCTCAGGTTGTTGCAGTGGGACGTGAGCTCAGTGCTCCTCACAGACACACGGTTCACATTCAAGGTCACGCCAAATCTAGCTCAGGCTGAGGCAGGTCAAATCACATGGGCCTCAGGAAAATAGGATGAGCCTTCTCTCAGTGATGAGAAAGTGAGGTCTGCAGATGCTGGAGCTTTTCTCAGTGATACATAGCGAGCAATGTCAGTGATGGAGATTATGAAGGAATTGGAAAAAAAGCCAATAAAGGATGTGGACATTATGTAAAAGGCTGTCTTTTACTGATTTGCTTTTCAAATACTTTTTTCTTTGTTGTTTATTGAATAAATCTCATTGCATCTGATGGTGGGTGTGCCATTATCACATTGTTGGTCGTGATCAAGCAGCTACAGT
This sequence comes from Chiloscyllium plagiosum, assembly GCF_037043375.1. Taxonomy (NCBI): domain Eukaryota; kingdom Metazoa; phylum Chordata; class Chondrichthyes; order Orectolobiformes; family Hemiscylliidae; genus Chiloscyllium; species Chiloscyllium plagiosum. The sequence goes on from NW_028270157.1 coordinate 1,801,416, forward strand.
GTTGAATTGCTTGATCTCAGCCAGTGAGATGTTGGATTTGAACTTGCCAATCAAAGTCAGCAGCCAGGCCTGGCCCAGTGGAGTCAGGGGTCATAGGGACAGACAGGAAAGTGGAGCTGAGGCAACAGTTCAATCAGACATGACCTTGTTAAAATGGAAGAGCAGACTGGATGGGCTGAATGGCCTCCTGTTGTTTTACTTAAAACAGGTCAAATGGTGCTTCATTGTAGATGCCAGAAACATTTCACAGGTTCTGAACGGTGTTGGAAGGAAGTGACGATAAGAGAGTGTAAAAAGCAGAGAGGTGATGGTGATTATGACCAAGGGAATAGTTAGGCCAGGGCTGGAGTATTGTGAGTTGTTCTAGAAATGTATTGGAGTGTCTGAAAATGCCCAAAGTTTGTCTTCCTGAATGACCCAGGGGATACACAAATGTTGTTATGATTATAAAATCTGCCAAACTGGGCAGATTTGATTGAATTTTATTTGATTTTATTGTTATCACATGGACTGAGATACAGAGAGAAGTATTGTTTTGTGTGCAATGCAGGCAGGCGTACGATACAGAGTGCAACAGGGTAGCAGAACAGAGTGCAGAATACAGTGTTACAGCCACAGAGAAGGTGCAGAGAGAGAGATCAACATTAACATTTGCGAGGTCTGTCCATAGGTCTGATAGCAGTGGGGAAGAAGCTGTTCTTGAATCTGGTTGTGCATGCATTCAAAGTTTTATTTCTTCTTCAGATTTCACTGAAGAGAAACTCGAATGGATTCACCAAGGACTGTGGATAATGTCACATTGTAAAAATTATGCCTCAGAAACATTGCAGCACTCCCTTAGCGGTGCAGCAGTGTGACAGCCAGACATTGCCCCCTGGGGGTTGGGAGGCTAACTCAGTGAGCTGTAGCTCTGAGGCAGTGTCACGTTGAAAGTTCCAGCCCCAGTCCACAGCCATTGGTCCCTCTTGTGTAATACCAAGGGAGTGCCATCCAGTCTGAGGTGCTGCCCTTTAGACCAAGTGTCAAACTCAAGCCATGTCTGTCCTCTCATTGGATAGAATCCCAAGAGTGTGGAAGCAGGCCATTTGTCCCATGATGTCAACAGTGACCCTTCTAATGGCAGCTCTCCACCCCCCCCGACCACCGCACCCCCCCCACCACCACCACCGCACCCCCCCCCATCTCTACCACCACCACCGCACAACCCCACCACCACCACCACCATCACCACACCCCTCCACCACCGCACACCCCCCACCACCGCACCCCCCCACCACCACCACCCCCCCACCACCACCCCCCCCACCACCACCCCCCCACCACCACCACCCCCCCACCACCACCACCCCCCCACCACCACCGCACACCCCCCACCACCGCACCCCCCCACCACCGCACCCCCCCACCACCGCACCCCCCCACCACCACCACCCCCCCACCACCACCCCCCCACCACCACCACCCCCCCACCACCACCACCCCCCCACCACCACCCCCCCCACCACCACCACCACCCCCCCACCACCACCCCCCCACCACCACCGCACACCCCCACCACCACCCCCACCACCACCACCACACCCCCACCACCACACCCCCCACCACCGCACCCCCCCACCACCGCACCCCCACCACCACCACCACCCCCCCACCACCACCCCCCCACCACCACCACCCCCCCACCACCACACCCCCACCACCACCACACCCCCACCACCACACCCCCACCACCGCACCCCTCCACCACCACCATCACTGCACCCCCCCCACCACCACCACCACCACCCCCCCACCACCACCCCCCCACCACCACCACCACACCCCCACCACCACCACCACCACACCCCCACCACCACCACCACCACACCCCCATCACCACCACCACACCCCCACCACCACCACCACAGCCCCACCACCACTACCGCATCCCCTCACCACCGCACCCCCACCATCACCACACCGCCTCCCCCCACCGCCACTACACCCCCCACCACCACCACCGCACCCCCACCACCACCACCACCGCACCCCCCCCATCTCCCCCACCACCACCAGTTCTGGGATTTACATATTAATGAACCAAAACCTGCAAACCATCCTAAAAGATGTAAGACATAACAATCCAGGTTTGTTCAATATGTTATTTCAGTTTCATAACACTGTAACCTTTTGTTATTAATTCTGTGTCTTTACTCTACAACCACCTGATGAAGACGCTGTGCTCTGAAAGCTAGTGCTTTCAAATAAATCTGTTGGACTATAACCCGAGGTGTGTGATTTTTCACTTTGTCCACCCCAGTCCAACACCAGCTCCTTCACATAGGCAGTCACCCGAGGGTGGGATTGAACATGGGTCTCTGGCGCTGCGGGGCAGCTGCGCTAACCACTGAGCCACTGTTCTTGCTTGACATATAAGATCCCGTGCTGGGGAAGGGGTGTGTGGTGAGATCTCCCTGGCATCCAGTCAACATTTATCCCTCAAATGGCATCATCAAAACAGATGATCTGGTCATTCTGACATTACTGTTTGTGGTGAGGGGTTGCTGGGTGAAAATTGGGTGTCTCATTTTCTACATTAAACCTCAGAAGTAACTGAGGTTGTGAAAGGTGCTATAAAAATGTACACTTGTCTGTTCTTTCATTACTGATGAAGCCATACAAGACTTAGATTCATAAAGCATGGTTCAGTAAGGTAGGTCTCTGTCTCTGATAGAAAGGTGTTTTGTAGAAGGAAAATACTTGCAAGACCACAATGTCAAACAGGCAGTGATCACAGCCAAGAGATTATATCACAGAGGAAAGTGAAATCTTTGAAAAATGGTAACCCTGTGTGACTCACAGGTGATTCATCCAGAGCCAGGGAAATGTGTCTGTCACACTGATATATGTGATCATTCCTATAACGCCCGCATTCAAAGGGTACTGTTCCATGTTGTGTATCTCTGGCTGTAACAGCAACTCTGAAACCAGTTGTGAGAAACTTTATCCTGAACCGACAATCAGACTGATTTTCATGAGAGTTATTGTGGAAAGTTTTCAGTCGGAGAGTGAGGTGTGGGACATTAACACCAGCACAGACTGATTTCCCAGCTTTCAGGACACGCTCTCTGGTTCTCCACTGTTCGAATCTTTCACCCTGACATTTAGCTCAGGGAACAAAAGGGAACAGAAATTGCTGGAAAAGCTCAGCAGGTCTGACAGCATCTGTGGAGAGAAATCAGAGTTCACGTTTCATTTCTGAGGAAGGGTCACCGGACCCGAAATGTTAACTCTGATTTCTCTCCACAGATGCCGCCAGACCTACTGAGCTTTTCCAGCAAATTCTGCTTTTGCTTCTGATTTACAGCATCTGCTGTTGTTTCAATTTTTACAGGGGGAATAGGGACTGGAGGAGGCTGATCAGCCCTTCAGCCACATCATTAGATCATTACCTGCAAACTGAGAGGGCTGTTTGAAATAGTGGGCAGTACTTGTGAGGGAAGGATGCATAATGGCAGAGGGCAAGGTGCTGGAGCTGAGGTGGGAGGGAATGATGAATACGGGAAGGCAGTGGGTGTAGGAGGTAATCTGTACCGGGGAGAGGGGGCAGTGCCCCAGGAAATCTCTGATGCAGAGATTATAATCCAATGTGAGGAAAGGGCATCTGCAGCTGGATGGAACTGCTAAGGTATCTCCCTGTTGCCCTTGTCAGATTGTATCCTCCTGAGATTCCAGTGTGGCTTCAGAACAGAAAGACCAACACTTGCTGTGGAAATGTGGTGCAGACACATTCAATTGGGCCATTCAAAAGGATATTGGAATGTTTTTTGGATAGTAATGGTGTGCAGGTATATGGGGAGAAGTCAGGAGATTAGCTCCAGGAAATAGAACAGGACTAGATAACCGAGCTGGATCAGACACGATGGGCCGAAAGGCCTTTTTCTGCACTGTATAATTCTGTGATCCTATGATATGGTCATTTCATTTCAGTGGCCTCAAGAGAAACACATTGAATGGGGGGGAGACTATGATATACCCTCATCAATCTGACCAGAGGACAGAGTTCTGGGGAAGGGTCACTTGGTCTGAAATGTTAACTCTGATTTCTCTCCACAGAGGCTGCCAGACCTGCTCAGCTTTTCCAGCAACTTCTGTTATTGTCCCCAGAGTTCTTGAGCATGTGATAGAGGCAGTATGTTAAAACCTCTGGAGAAAACTGGATGTCCAGTGACAATTCCATCCCCTCTTCCAGGGCAACACTTTGCTTCCAGACAGTAACATGAGGAGCCTTGTTATTGACGTTGACCATGGGCCCAGGCAGGGTTACAGTCTGATACTGACACTCTTCATCATGTTCTGCTCTTGGCTGCTGTCAGGCCATTTTCAGAGAGTCAAGAGTGTGATGCACAGCATGTCAGGCAGCATCTGAGGAGCAGGAGAATCGAGGTTTCTGCCTTCATCAGCCCTTCTCCTGCTCCTCGGATGCTGCCTGACCTGCTGTGCTTTTCCAGCACCACTCTCTGATCTCCAGCATCTGCTGTCCTCACTTTTGCCCATTTTCAGAGAGTGATCACTGTCAGCCTGTCATCAGTGGCAGCAGGTTGGTCAGCTCTCCCTCTGCTGAGATCCAGGACAAAGCTGAGCCAGTGCCCCATCAGGGATTACTGTTTGCTGCCAATGCCACACTAACATTCCGCACTGAGGGATACAGGCTGCAGCAAATAGACAGAGTCTCTCCAAAGCTGGGAGAGAGTTCGGTCTGACCAATGCCATGGTACAAGGAGCTGTCTCACCACCATCTCTTGGCATTGAGGATGTCCAAGAGATAAAAACAATGACTGCAGATGCTGGAAACCAGATTCTGGATCAGTGGCGCTGGAAGAGCACAGCAATTCAGGCAGCATCCGAGGACAGGCAAAATCGACATTTCGGGCAAAAGCCCTTCATCAGGAATAAAGGCAGAGAGCCTGAAGCGTGGAGAGATAAGCTAGAGGAGGGTGGGGGTGGGGAGAAAGTAACATAGAGTACAATAGGTGAGTGGGGAAGGAGATGAAGGTGATAGGTCAGGGAGGAGAGGGTGGAGTGGATAGGTGGAAAAGGAGCTGGGCAGGTCGGACAAGTCCGGACAGGTCAAGGGGACAGTGCGGGCTGGAAGTTTGAAACTAGGATGAGGTGGGGGAAGGGGAAATAAGGAAACTGTTGAAGTCCACATTGATGCCCTGGGGTTGAAGTGTTCCGAGGCGGAAGATGAGGCGTTCTTCCTCCAGGCGTCTGGTGGTGAGGGAGCGGCGGTGAAGGAGGCCCAGGACCACCATGTCCTCGGCAGAGTGGGAGGGGGAGTTGAAATGTTGGGCCACGGGGCGGTGTGGTTGGTTGGTGTGAATATCTCGGAGATGTTCCCTAAAGCGCTCTGCTAGGAGGCGCCCAGTCTCCCCAATGTAGAGGAGACCGCATCGGGAGCAACGGATACAATAAATGATATTAGTGGATGTGCAGGTAAAACTTTGATGGATGTGGAAGGCTCCTTTAGGGCCTTGGATGGAGGTGAGGGAGGAGGTGTGGGCACAGGTTTTACAGTTCCTGCGGTGGCAGGGGAAAGTGCCAGGATGGGAGGGTGGGTCGTAGGGGGGCGTGGACCTGACCAGGTAGTCACGGAGGGAACGGTCTTTGCGGAAGGCGGAAAGAGGTGAGGAGGGAAATATATCCCTGGTGGTGGGGTCTGTTTGGAGGTGGCGGAAATAATTTCCCTTCCCACGTGGTTAAAGATGCCCTCCAATGCATCTCGTCCACATCCCGCACCTCCGCCCTCAGACCCCACCCCTCCAACCGTAACAAGGACAGAACGCCCCTGGTGCTCACCTTCCACCCTACCAACCTTCGCATAAACCAAATCATCCGCCGACATTTCTGCCACCTCCAAAAAGACCGTCTCTCCCTCACCACCAGACGCCTGGAGGAAGAATGCCTCATCTTCCGCCTCGGAACACTTCAACCCCAGGGCATCAATGTGGATTTCAACAGCTTCCTCATTTCCCCTTCCCCCACCTCATCCTAGTTTCAAACTTCCAGCCCGCACTGTCCCCTTGACCTGTCCGGACTTGTCCGACCTGCCTATCTCCTTTTCCACCTATCCACTCCATCCTCTCCTCCCTGACCTATCACCTTCATCTCCTCCCCCACTCACCTATTGTACTCTATGTTACTTTCTCCCCACCCCCACCCTCCTCTAGCTTATCTCTCCACGCTTCAGGCTCTCTGCCTTTATTCCTGATGAAGGGCTTTTGCCCGAAACGTCGATTTTGCTGCTCGCCGGATGCTGCCTGAACTGCTGTGCTCTTCCAGCACCACTAATCCAGAATTGAGGATGTCCACCTGAGGGGAGCTGAGAACTTCACCTAACTGGGTTCCTCAGTCTCCAACAATCCGACACACATAGCAGCTGCAGCTGCTGTGGTCATGTAGACAGAGGGAGGCATGTATGGGAGGGGAGAGGGGAGTGGTTTGGGTGTAAAGGGTGTGGGGCTATGATGGGGTGGGAGTGTTGGGGGTCGCAGGGAGGGATGATAGGGTGATGGGGGGTGGTGAGGAGGGAGTGTGAGGGAGTTCTGAGACAGGGAATCTTGGAAGAATGAGGTTTCCTCTTAACAGTCTGTTCAGAGCGGACAAGCCTTTGGGATCTCTCTTCCTGGTCGGAGTGAAGGTGTGGAGCCCATCCCTGGGCTTGGGACCTCCCCTTCCTGAGGAGGCTGGAAAGGCTGTAGGAGAGGCTCATTCCGAGCTTTAGGGTGGTCAGTGCGGAGTAGTGAGGCTGAATGGTCTGCTGTGTTGAAATGGTGTGAGTCATATTTATTCTCAGATGTGTGCAGACTCTCATTGTGTATCATCAGCACATATTCAGCCAAGCATTCCTTACCAGTCAATCTGTCTAAGGGGAAATCCCAGAGGTTAACCTTTGGTTTTAGACGGCTGTGAGGGTGATGCCGGGGAGGTGCAGTAACATTTCAAGGCCAATTGCAAGTTTGAAGTTAGATCCTGTAAGTAGTGACTGATGATGTTTATCTGAATGCTGCTACTCGAGAGCACTGTATTACGTGCTGGAACACCATCTCCAGCTGGCTGTAAAATTCCCATCGGTCCCTCCCGACCATTCCGGAAGCAGCTATTGTTTATGATTCAACACTAATCCAAGTTGGTGAGGAGGTTTCCTGCAAATCCGAAACTCGTCTTGATCCAGGAGTTGAGATGAAACCAGGCTATGAGCTTGTGTTTGCTTGTTGGTGTTTGCATTATTATTGCTCAGTGAACATGGAGCCTGGTCCTGAGTTACTCTCTCTATTGTTCAGTGTCCAGTTTGAACAAGGAGTGTGGTCCTGGGTTACTCTCTTTGCTGTTCAGTGTCCAGTTTGAGAAGGCAGTGAAGTCTGGAGCAGAGTTCCCTTTATACTCAGTTCAGCCCCAGCCCTGGAACAGATTCTGTTATTGTGCCGACAATAAATTTTAATTGCTCTGTTTTCCCTCGCAGCTAACATTTGGCCGATTCACCCCTTACTCACAGTCATTAGGATGAATGTGTCATCAATTAGATCAAATGAATAATAGGGACAGAAGTGACACAGAATTCTAGTAGCACCTGCACTGCTCAGAGAACAGGTACAATCTTTCAGGGCATGCCTAAGTGAGCCACAAACACAGAGAATGTAATCCATTTATACGATGTTATAAGAAAGACTACTTCATTTTAATGTAATTGCATTGTAATATTCAGCTAGTTTGTTTGAATGGGCAGTTTAGTGGAATGATTGATGCATCCTATCGTTAATGCAGGAACAGGGAATGTTGTTTGATTTCATCTCTCGTTTTGGGAATTGATAAATATTTCCAATCAAATCCAATCTGAAGAAATATCAGAATTCACAAAGACATGTTTACTGTTTCTGAATCAATCTGTGCACCAATTTGAGTTTTTTTTCCAAATACAGAGAAGCTTATTTTTGTGGCATCCTGATTGCAAAGTGTTAATAACGCTCAGCGTTTTCCAATCTCCTTCTCAATCATTACTGTGGTCTGGGAGGGCCCTCTTGTGGTGCAGTGGTAGTTTCCCTCTACCTAGACTGGGAGGTATGAGTTCAAATCCCACTTGCTCCAGAGGTGTGTAGTAATATTTCTGAATCGGTTGACAAGAAAGGCATATTAAATAAATACTTTATCATAAAAGTCCCTGATCATTGAGACAGTCAGAGGGTTGAGAGTCTTTGGAATTCCCTCCCTTAATGCAGACGCTTTAAACATTTTGAAGGCAGAGGAAGAGAGATTCTTGATGACCAAGGGGGTGAAAGATTATTGAGGAAACATAGGAATCTGGAGCAGAGATTAAAATCAGATCAGCCATAGTCTTATTGAATGGGGGGAGCAGATTCGAAGGGCCGAGTGGCATACTCCTGTTCCTTATTTGTATGTTCATAACCAGCCAAGATGATGGGAACTGAAACAGCTTGGAGAGCTAACACTGGGCCTCAGTAATGCCTGGGTCTTTGTCAGAGACTCCAGTGCTCTCAGGGTCACCGTTCAGTTATCCAAAGCACTGCTTCTTTCATGCGAACCCACACCAAGTCCAGGCCCTTTATCTCCCTTATGGTCACGATTGGAGCCCAGCCACACCAAACTTCTCATCCTTTCAGATTCCTCCGTGACATCGTTCCTCCCTGTCCCCTCCCTCCTCACTACCCTCGGAGATTGTTCCTCCCCATCACTGTAACCCCCTCCCTCCTCACTACCCTCTGACATTATACTGTCCCTCTACCTCCCATCTCCCGAGCCATCTCCATTCTAGCTGCCTCTGCCCCTCCCTGAATCTCTCACCTCTCACTCCTCCTTTGAGATGATCACATCTCTCACACCTTCTGTTAAACTTTCCTTAAAACGTATCATTTGGACCAGACCTCTGACCACCAGACTGAATACCCCCTTGTGTGACTCGGTGACAAGCCTTTGCCTGATTAGAGTCACAGAGTCCCACATCACGGAGACAGGCCATTTGGCCCAAACCGGTCTGTGCCGACCAAACTGTCCATCCACACTAACCCCATTCCCCTGCACTGGCCCAAACCCTTCTAAACCTTTCCTATCCATGTATTTGTCCAAATACCTTTTAAATGTTGTTAATGTACCCGCCTCAACCACTTCCACTGGCAGCTCATTCCATATGGCTACCACCCTCTGGGTAAAAACATTACCCCTCAGCTTCCTTTTTATTCTTTCCCCTTTAACATTAAATTGATGCCCCCTAGTCCTCGATTCCCCAACCCCGGGAAACAGACTAAGTGCATTCACCCTATCCTTACCTCTCATGATCTTATACACCTCGATAAGATCCCTCCTCAGTCTCCTACGCTCTAAAGAAAAAAAGTCCGAGCTTGTCCAGTCCCTCCCTATAACTCAGACGGTTGAGTCCTGGCAACATCCTTGTAAATGTCTTCTGCACTCCTCCCAGTTTAATACTATCCTTCCTGTTACAAAAGTGACCAAAACTGAACACAATGTTCCAAGTGTGGCCTCACCAACGTCCTGTACAACTGCAATGTAACTTTCCAACTTCTATACTCAGTGCCCTGACTGATGAAGCCCAGTGTGCCTAAAGCCTTCTTCACTGCCCTGTCTACCTGGGACTCCACTTTCAGAGAACAGTGCACTGAACTCCAGGGTCCCTCTTTTCCACTGCACTCCCTAAGGTCCCACCATTCACCATGAAACCCCTATCTTGATTTGACTTTCCATAATGCAAGCCCTCACATTTATCTACATTAAACTCCATTTGCCATTTCTCGGCTCACTTCCCCAGCTGATCAAGGTCCTGCTGCAATTTCTGATAACCTTCCTCATTGTCCACGGTACCACCAATTTTACTGTCATCTACAAACTTACTAATCATACCTTGTACATTCTCATCCAAATCATTGATATTGATAACCAGCAGCAGTGAACCCAGCACTAACTCCTGAGGCACTCCACTAGTCACAGGCCTCCAGCCCAACGTTAGTGCCTTGGAAAGTTTCACTATGTTAAATATAGAAAATAGGTGCAGAAGTAGGCCATTTGGCGCTTTGAGCCCGCACTATCATTGTTGATCCTCTGCCTCAAAGCCATATTCCCACTTCCTCCATTCCCCTAGGAGCCTTTAAAATCTCAAATTTGTCTACCTATTTCTTGAATATATTCAGTGACCTGGTCTCTGCAGCTTCCTCTGGTGGCGAATTCTGCAGATTCATTCCCCTCTCAGTGAGGAAATGTTTCTTCATCTCAGTCCTAAGCACCGTATCCTGAGACAGTATCTCCCTAGTTCCAGACTCCCAAAGGTGCAATGTAGTTTCTCTGTAAACCTTCTTGTTTTATTGCCCCTGCCTAACCAACATCCGGGCAGATCTCATCAAGTTACACCTGTCCTATAGGGACATCATGCTGACATTTCTATGATGCAGTGTAATGAGAGAACATTGTCTGTGAGGGAGGTGCTGTATTTAATGTAAATGACACACATGGTCATACACTGGAGCAGTGTGGGCTCACCCTGCAGTGTCTGGACCATAGCTTTACTCCACAGCTACCATGCTGTACAGACCAGTTGACTGAATAAAGACAATGTGATATCTGGACAAAGTGATGAGGAAACCAATTGTTAACCACCTTTACTCTCACCGATGATGTGAAGTGTATCTTTTACTGGGTGCTGTTATTTGCCTCTTTGTTTTATTGAATTGGTCAACTTCTGAAGGTGACAGGTACAAGTTACAATGCTGCTTTTTAAAAAAATAACTTCATGCTCCCAGGCATTATTAACAGCGGCACAAAGGACAAAAGCAAAATGAAGTTTTACTAAACCTTTGAAAGAGTACTGGGTAGAATCAGAAGAATGTTCTCCAATTGTGGGCTGTTGCATGATTAGATTTGATTTGTTATTGTCCCATGTACCAAGATACAGTGAACAGTATTGTTTTGCTTGCTATCCAGGCAAATCATACCTTACATCAGGGTAACAGAACAGAATGCAGAATATAGTGTTACAGCTACAGAGAAGGTGCAGAGAAAGATCAATTCTAATATCTGAGAGGTCTGTTCATAAAGCTGACAACAGCGGGAAGGAAGCTGTTCTTAAATCAGTTGGTACGTGTTTTCAAGCTTTTGTATCATCTGCCCGATGGAAGAGGGTGGGAGGGCGAATAACTGGGGTGGGAAGTTCAGGAACAATGTTAGTCATTGTTGAGGATGCAGAGCGGATTTACTAGAATGGGACCAAGGATGAAGGACTTCAGTGAACATGGAGAAATTGGGAGTAACGTTTCAGTGCAAAACAACCAAAGTAGACATCTTCTTTTAAGTCACGTTGGGCTGAGAGTTATGAACCATATTTCATTTCTGTATTGTGATGGAAGGCAAAAGAAGGAAGAAATGAATGAATTCCATTTGTGTAGCATTTCTTCAATCTTGGGATATCCCATGGTGCTTTATAGACCATAGAAACACCACTGTCCAATGTCAAAGGGCTGTCCGGTTCCTCTGACAATTCCGGAAACCCAGTCGATTAAGTTGCTCCTACTTTCTGAAAGTGTAATCGCTCATGGGCAAGACGGCTCTTTTTACTGGGATTTCAGTTTGCATGCCTTAATTAACAGGATGAATCACAATTGAACAGAGTACCAAAAGAGTAATTTACAAGTTGCTTTCCTGATGACTGTCCAAACCTTTGAAGTATTCTTTTATTAGCATGTGGAATGATTAAACAAAATCTACTTGGCAGCTAAATGTAATCCTGCCCCATTTGTTGGTGAGCCGCGGTATAATACCTGGGATAAAATATACACTCCTCTAACCCGTCAACATGTTGGGAGAGAAGTGGGTTAAGGAAGATTTCAGATGAAGTGTTAAATTTATGAAATGGCAAATAAAGAGAACCCAAAATAACAAATTGACAGTGAAGTCATCAGATCAGGATGAACATACAAGCAGGAGTAGGCTATTCGACCCATCAAAGCCTTCTCTCCCATCCAATTAAATCATGGCTAAAAACCAACCTTGATGCCATTTTCCCCCCCAACTCCCATATCCCTGATGGTCTCGAGAGCCTTATTGTTTTCTCTCTCAAACTCTCAACAATTGACCTTCCACAGCCCTTTGGGCAGAAAATTGCAAAGATTCACCTCCTTCTGAGCAGAGAAACCCCTCCTCATGTCAGCTTGAAATGACTTACCCCTTACCCTGAGGTTCTGTCCCTGTGTCTAGACTCACCAGCTCCATCTATATCCTGCCTACAACCAACTTGTCACGTAAGAAGTTTATAAGCTTCAATGAGATAACTTTTCACTCTTCGACATTCTAGGGAATTTCAATCTCTCCTCAGCAAACAATCCCACCATCCCAAGGATTAATTTGGTGAATTTCCAGTGAAATGTGTCTATGACGAGTATATCTTTTTTTTTTGAAGGTTCCTTCTGGTGCTGTGGTAGTGTCCCTCAAAATGAGAGTCAATGTACCATTGTGTTTCTGACTGCTTGCTGTATCTAAATACCAGCTTTTGCTGACTGATGGACATACACCCAGATACCTTTTGGACATGAATACTTTGCGACCTTTCACAATTTAACAAATAACCACCTTTCTATTACATTTGTTCACGTGCTATTCCTTCTGCCTTGTTCATGCCCTCTCATTCAGCCAGTTTTAACTCCATAGGCATGATTCAAAGACAGCAGATACATGGGAACACCACCCCTTGCGAGTTCCCCTCCAAGCCACTCACCATCCTGACTTGGAAATCTATTGCTGTTCCTTCAGTGTCACTGAGTCAAAATCCTGGAATTCCCTCCCTAAGAGCATTGTGGGTCAACCTACAGCACATGGACTGCAGCGGTTCAAGAAGGCAGCTCACCCCCACCTTCTCAAGGGGCAACTTAAATGCTGGACCAGCCAGTGATGCTCAGCTCCATGAGTGAATATAAAAATAACTAAAATGGAAGGTGAGAGTTATTTGATGCAGACCCAGTTGGCTGGTTTCTCTGTGTTTAGGTAGCATGGTGAGTGAAGCACATGTTTTTCATTTACTGTACGTGGGTCCCCTGAAGCTCACCTCAGTCTATGGTCAGGAGAAAATCTTTAAGCCCCTGCTTCTTTTTTAAGAACCATTGAAAGAGCAGCCTCTTTTATGAGTTTCTTGACATTGCTGACTCTGTGTCATGTCCTAAGATTCAGAATGATGCTTGTTCAATTCTCTCTCTCCATTAAGTTCACTGTGAAGAATGTGTCTTTGTTTATGATATGAGTGAGAAGCTGAGTAATCCTGACTGTTCTCTAATCCAACTCTTAGACATTAGTGTCAAAATAAGCCTTTCAGATGATTGTAGGGATTGGAGGAGGCCATTCAGCCCCTTGAACCTGTTCCTCCATCCAGTTAGATCATGGCTGTATCTCAGCTCTATCCTGAGTTGACTCTGTGACCGTTCTTTCCCTTGACATCTTGTGTTGATATTTTCAACAGAAGCCCCAGGCTTAACTGCTCTTTGTGGGAGAATTTCAGATCTGGAGGGTCTTTGTGTGAACAATGCTTCCTGGCTTCAAAGGGAGTGTGTGTGTGTGGGGTGGGGGGGTGGGGGGAGATGGGGGCGGAAGGAAGTATCTATCCATTTGGGCCATCACAGTGTGTGGGAACAGCTTACTGGTCTCTCGAGCCTTTTGCTGTTCAGCAACTTTGCATGTTGATAAATCTGGAGCATAAAAGATGATTATCAATGTTGTGAAAACATAAAAATCTGAAACTGGTTTGAGAAAGCAGAAGGCAGATGTTTGGAGTCAGAGTTTATCACATTTCTTCCAGATGTGAAAGTTACTTTTGATTGGGGCGATATGCCAAAGCCCAGGGTCAAAGTATTTCATCGTTAGAATCACTGCCTTATAGACAACACTGAAACCTCATATATTCAGTTATTTTATGTTGAGTTACTTGAGCTGGAGTATAAAAAGGGCTGCTAGTTGTTTACTAGAGAACTGATATTGCGGAAGAATTGTGATCCCTCACGGTTTTGATTTCCCTATTGATTTGTTGCATTTTTTTTCTATTTGTGTCCCAGATTCCCAACAACATTCGCACCTTCGATTGTTGGGAATATGGGATAGAAATGGACTTCAGGTGTCCCCTGACGGCTGCCAATTCGATTGTCCTGCCCTTGTGGGGAAACTCTGGGGGAGAGTGGGGTCAATTGCCAGACTGTCAGAGTACCAGTGAAGACTTGGCAAGCAAATATCTCTTGGTTGGTACAGGAGAAGAGGTTCTGGACTCCTTTGGAATATGACGTGGGTTGAGATAGTCAGACACAAGCTCTGAGGAGTGAGTGACATCCTGACATGAAAGGATTATCTGCCCCAGTGCTTCAGGGTGTGAGCACAGTCCTTGGCAGCTCATTTGTCTGTTTGGATCTTTGTCCCTCTCTTATTTTGTGATGTTCTCACTGTCAGTTCTGACACCCAGTCAAACCCAGTTTCTCTGCTGGAGGAAGGGATTGTACTTGAATCGTCAAGAATTAAAGATGAATTTTGGAATCATGGAATCCCTACAGTTAGAAAGAGGCCATTCAGCCCATCAAGTCTACACTGAATGTCTGAAGACCATCCCACCCAGACCCACCCCAGCTACCCTGTCCCTGTAGCCCTTGATTTCCCACGGCTGATCCACCTAGCATGCACATCCCTAAACACTGCAGGTAATTTAGCATGGCCTATCTACCCTAAACTGAGCATCTTTGGACTGTGGGATGAAACCGGAGCACCCGGAGAAAACCAACACAGACACGGGGGGGAACGTGTAAACTCCACACAGTCACCTGAGGATGGAATTGAGTCCGTGTCCCTGGCGTTGTGAGGCAGCAGTGCTAACCTGCCAGAATCCTCTTGATGCCGTGAGGAAATGCAGAAGAAAAAATATAGAAGCATTACAAATATGCATTTTAAAATTCAAACAGAGAAAGAAATCTTATAGAGGTTTATAAAACCATGAGGGGCGTGGATAGGGTAAATAGACAAGGTCTTTTCCCTGGCATGGGGGATAGGTTTAGGGTGAGAGGGGAAAGATATAAAAGGGACCTAAGGGGCAACCTTTTCACACAGAGGGTGGTACGTGTATGGAATGAGCTGCCAGAGGAAGTGGTGGAGGCCGGTACAATTACAGCATTTAAAAGGCATCTGGATGGGTGTATGAATAGGAAGGGTTTAGAGGGATATGGGGCAGGTGCTGGCAGGTGGGACTAGATTGGGTTGGGATATCTGGTCGGCCTGGACGGGTTGGACCGAAGGGTCTGTTTCCGTGCTGTACATCTCTATGACTCTATGACACTCCATAACCTCCTACGCTCCAGGGAAAACTGACCCAGCCTATTCAGCCTCCCCCTATAATTCAAACCCTCCGTCCCAGCCACATCCTGGTAAATATTTTCTGAGCCCTCTCCAATTTAATAATATCCTTCTTATAGCAGGGTGACCAGAACTGGACACAGTACTCCCAAAGTGGCCTCACCAACATCCTGTACTACCACAACATGACGTCTTAATTCCTATACCCGAAGGTCTGAGCAATGAAGGCAAAATGTGCTAAACGCCTTCTTAACCGTCCCGTCTACCTGTGATGCAAACTTCAAAGAATTATGTGTCTGAACCTTTAGGTCTCTCTGTTTAACAGCACTAGCCAGGGCCCTACCATTAACTGTATAAGTCCTGCCTTTGTTTGTTTTACCAAATTACAACACCTCACATTTATCCAAATTAAACTCTATCTGTCATTTCTCAGCTCATTGACCCAATCATCGAGATCCCTTTGTAATTTTAGATAACCTTGTAAACATGGCCAATGATTGGATGGTTTTCTCAACATCTGGTAGGATAGATGGACTGTGGAGACTCCGTAATGATTTGGGAGTGCACCCATGACCATATCCAAAAGAAAAACAGAACACAGGACCCCTTTGCTCAGGTTTGAAATGGATGTTAGATCATTTGCAGAGAATCATACATCATAGGAGGCTATTCAGCTCTTTTGTGTGTACTAGTTCTTTATAGGGACAATGCAAATAGTTTTCATAGTCAAAGCATAAAGAACAGTAGAGCACAGGAACAGGCCCTTCAGCCCACTAAGCCTGTGCTGACACATGATGCCTTCCTAAAGTAAAAGCCTTTACATTGTCCGAATCCCCCTGTTCCCTGCCTTTCCTGTATCTGTCAGGATGCCCCTTAAACATTGCTATTGTATCTGCCTCCACCACCTCCTCCAGCAGCACATTCCAGACATTTACCACCTTCTATGTTCAAAACCCCACCTCTCCCATCTCCTTTAAACTTACCCCCTTTTATCTTAAACCTATAGTGTTAAGTGCATGAGTCGGAATAAATATAGGATAGGGTAATGGGTTTGGGTGGGTTACTCTTCGGAGGGTCAGTGTGGATTTGTTGGGCCAAATGGCCTGTTTCCATACTGTAGGGAATCTAATCTAATCGAATGTAACCTATGCCCCCTAATAATTGACATTGCTCCACTGGGGTAAGGCTCCAATTATCCATTGTATCTATGCTTCTCCTCATTTTGTAAACTTCTATCAAGTCGCCCACCCCTCCACATGTTCAAGTGAAAACAAACCTAGTTTGTCCAACCTCTCCTCATAGCTAATTCCCTCCAAACCGTTTCTGTGACCTCTCCAAAGCATCCACATCTTCTGCTGGTGACCAGAACTGTCTGCAATATTCCAAATGTAGCCTAACTAAAATTCTAACTGAAGTCCACCAACTTTATTCCCTTCTAAGCAGTGATCCAGTTGTCTTTTGAAAGTTGGATCTGTTTCTGCCGGACAGTCGTTCCCCGGTGATAATCATTCATTGTGTTAAAAATGAATTGCTTCTCACCTTTCTCTGGCTTTTTTTTTAAGCAAATTGATTTGAATCGATGTCCTCTGATTAGCCACACACCTAATGGTCAGAACAGTTTCTTCTCATCCATTAGATCAAAACCCTTCATAAAAGGTCAATAAATCTCTCTTGGAAAGTAAGACAGTGAGAATTGGGGCAGGACGAGGCCATTCAGCCTCTAGAGTCATACTTTGCCATTTAGTGAGATCAATGCTGAGTTTCTACTTCAACATTATTTTCCTGTATCATTCCCACATCCCATTAGACCATAAGGAACAGGAACTGGAGTAGGCCATTCGGTCCCTTGGGCCTGCTTCTCCATTCAGTAGGGTTGTGGCTAATCTAATATTCCTTATCTATTGATGTCTTTATTGTGTTGAGAAATCTAGCAGCCTCATTCTGTAACACACTCAATGACTGAGCTTCCACAGCCCTCTTGGGTAGAACATTTCTCCATGTCCTCGTCTGAAAATATCCTGCCTCTTATTTTGTGAGTATGCTCTGGTTCTAAATCCCACCACTAGGAGAAAACATCATTCTGTTACCTACCATGTTGAGAGCTGTCAAAATTTTGTATGTTTCTGTAAGATTGCCTCTCATTCTTGTAAAGTCTAGAGAATACAGACCCAGTCTCTTCCATCTCTTCTTACAGCACTGTCATACCAGCCTGGACCTCCATCTCACTTCCTCAATGACAGTAAAGCCTCCTCCGATATGGAGACCAGAACTCATCATAGAATCCCTGCAGTGTGGAAACAGGCCATTCAGCCCAACAAGGCCACATCAACCCCCCCCCCCCCCGAAGAGTAACCCACCCAGACCCATTCCCCTGTTCTATATTTACCCCTGACTAATGCACCAAACCTATACATCCTGAACACTATGCAACAAATTCCCATGGCCAATCCACCCTGACCTGCACATCTTTGGATTGTGGGAGGAAACTGGAGCACCCGGAGGAAACCTACACAGACACGGGGAGAATGTGCAAACTCTACACAGACAGTGGCCTGAAGCCGGAATCGAACCCGGGTCCCTGGCGCTGTGAGGCAGCAGTGCTAATTGCAGAGCCACTATGCTGCCCTTTGTACAATAGTCAGGTGTAGTCTCACTGAGACTCTGTCTGGTTGAACCACCTCTGCTGTAAACTGTAGCTGTTGCTGAAAAATGTGCCCAGCACCTGTTGACGAGCAGTGACCAATTCCATTGGTTAGTTTTGCATTCATTGTTTTTAGAGTCTGTTGCATCTTACATTGTAATTATCGGAAGCAAAACAGGAAGTAATGAGCATATTCGGAAATGCCTTGTCATTACAATTAAAAATTGGGTCTCCACAGAAAATGAATCATCTCTTGTTTACAATGAAGGCTGTTTGAAACATTGGCGCTGCATTGTATTGGTTTCCTGTTCTCATCTGTTTGTGATTCAGTTTTGAAATTTGAAAGGAGAAGGTTTGAAAGGGTGAGCCGAGACTCATTGTAATTCAGCCTGGACCGGTCTGTATGGTCCTGCTGACACAGTCTACACCCTGGGCTAGCATTCTAAATGGGATGGCAGTATTAGTGTTTGTTTTTCTTTTATTCATTCACAGGATGAGGGCGTCACTGGCTAAGCAGCATTTACTGCCTATCCGTAATTGCTCATTGCTGTGGGTCTGGAGTCACATGTAGGCCAGACAGGATAAGGATGGCAGTTTCCTTTCCTGAAGCATATTAGTGAACCACATGGGGTTTTCTGACAGTCAACAATGGATTCATGGTGATCAATAGTGTCTTAATTCAAGATTTTTTAAAAGATTGAATTCAAATTCCATCACCTGCTTTGATAGGTCTTTGAACTCAGGTCCCCAGCACCTTACCCAAGTCTCTGGAATAACAGTCCAGCGATAATATCACTAGACCATCACCTCCCCCAGCATAGAGTACACAGGACAGAGGAAGAAAATATGTCTGTGATTGAGACGTATAAGATTATTAAAGGATTGGACAGTCTGGAGGCAGGAAGCATGTTTACGCTGATGGGTGAGTCCCGAACCAGAGGACACAGCTTAAAAATAAGGAGTAGGCCATCGAGAACAGAGATAGGAGAAACGTCTTCACCCAGAGAGTGGTGGGTGTGTGGAATGCTCTGCCCCAGAGGGCAGTGGAGGCCAAGTCTCTGGATACTTTCAAGAAAGAGATGGATAGAGCTCTTAAGGGTAGTGCAATCAAGGGTTATGGAGATAAGGCAGGAACAGGATACTGATTGAGGATGATCAGCCATGATCATAATGAATGGTTGTGCTGGCTCGAAGGGCCGAATGGCCTACTCCTGCACCTATTGTCTATTGAAAACTTTGTGGGTCAATCCGCAGCACATGGACTGCAGCGGTTAGAGAAGGCAGCTCACTCCCACCTTCTCAAGGATGGACAATAAATGTTGGCCCAGCCAGTGATGCCCATGTGCCATGAGTGAATAAAAATAAAATTTTACTGTTTTTATACAAAGATATTACTAGCAACAAAAAATAGGAATTGCTGGAAAGCTCAGCAGGTCTGGCAGCAACTGTGGAGAGAAATCAAAGTTAATGTTTTGGGCTGAGTGACCCTCAGATATTGGTAGTGTAGTCACAGTGTAACTGCACCCATAAAGGCCTTGACTAATCAGTTTGAAATTCTCACTTTTGGTTTGAGAATTTGAGTTAAATTAAGATTATTGAGGAATCAAAAACTGATTTGTGTCAAAGTTAACATTAAACTGTCAGATTGTCATAAAAATCTAAACTGGTTCATGTCCCTTGGGGAAGGCCCAACCAGGCGTCCACCTGACTGCAGTCCCATACTAATATGGTTGACTCTCATCTGTCCTGTCTGCTGTTCTACTGGTCATCAGGAGTGCATGAAGGCTGACTATCGCCATTTCTGGACACTTAGGGAATGGACAGTAAATACTAGCTCTCGCAAAGATGTCCACATCACAACGATAAAGGAAAAACTCCATGCTCATAATTTACTGCTGTGGTCAATGTTATTTGGGCTGTAAGCAGAGAGCCCAGAAGGAGACAGCAAATTAAAATAAACCTGATTAAGGAGCATGGCCATTGTGAATGGAGACTTCACCCAAGTGAGTGAGTGAGGCTAACACTAAATGTGCACATCTGGGAATTTGGTTCAAATGGGAATTTATTGCAGAAGGGATAGAGGCGCTTAAACTGGGGTTTACTGTAAAATGTAAGGTCTTCTGATGGAGAGTTGAGTGGGAAATGAGAGAGGGTGTGGATCAAGGGATGAGCCAGAGGGAGACCAGAGGCTGAGAGACGTCACAAATCACAATGTGACATGACTCTAGGGAAAGCAGCTGGTTGGAGGGTGTTTCTAGTCAATGAAGTAAAATGTTAGCTCTCTAGTGTTTTTACCCCTCTCTTATGAATAACTTGTTAAGTGTGAGATTGATGCGGGTGTAAAAAATACAGTCAAGCAGGGATTTTAGAGTAATGAATGAAGCACAGTAGTTCAAAGTCTGTGAGAAGATTTGTAGCTCGGATGCTCGTTGTTGTGGTTCTGTTCGCCGAGCTGGGAATTTGTGTTGCAGACGTTTCGTCCCCTGTCTAGGTGACATCCTCAGTGCTTGGGAGCCTCCTGTGAAACGCTTCTGTGGTGTTTCCTCCGGCATTTATAGTGATTTCTTTCTGCCGCTTCCAGTTGTCAGTTCCAGCTGTCCGCTGCAGTGGCCGGTATATTGGGTCCAGGTCGATGTGCTTATTGATTGAATCTGTGGATGAGTGCCATTGCTCTAGGAATTCCCTGGCTGTTCTCTGTTTGGCTTGTCCTATAATAGTAGTGTTGTCCCAGTCAAACTCATGTTGCTTGTCATCTGTGTGTGTGGCTACTAAGGATAGCTGGTCGTGTCATTTCGTGGCTAGTTGGTGTTCATGGATGCGGACTGTTAGCTGTCTTCCTGTTTGTTCCATGTAGTGTTTTGTGCAGTCCTCGCATGGGATTTTGTACACTACATTGGTTTTGCTCATGCTGGGTATCGGGTCCTTTGTCCTGGTGAGTTGTTGTCTGAGAGTGGCTGTTGGTTTGTGTTCTGTTATGAGTCCTAGTGGTCGTAGCAGTCTGGCTGTCAGTTCGGAAATGCTCTTGATGTATGGTAATGTGGCTAGTCCTTTGGGTTGTGGCATGTCCTCATTCTGTTGCCTTTCCCTTAGGCATCTGTTGATGAAATTGCGGGGGTATCCGTTTTTGGCGAATACATTATAGAGGTGTTGTTCTTCCTCTTTTTGCAGTTCTGGTGTGCTGCAGTGTGTTGTGGCTCTTTTGAACAGTGTCTTGATGCAACTTCTTTTGTGTGTGTTGGGGTGGTTGCTTTTGTAGTTCAGGACTTGGTTTGTGTGTGTGGCTTTCCTGTATACCTGTAAACCAGCCACTGCAGCGGACAGCTGGAACTGACAACCGGAAGCGGCAGATTCAAACCACTATAAATGCCGGAGAAAAGATCACAGAAGCGCTTCACAGGAGGCTCCTAAGCACTGAGGATGTCACCTAGACAGGGGACGAAATGTCTGCAACACAAATTCCCAGCTCGGCGAACAGGACCACAACAGAAGCACAGTAGTGACAGCAGGGTGGTGATGTGTTGCTGCTGCAGCATGTGTGGGGAGTGGGATCCAGTGTAATCCAAAGTGAACACTCCTGTGCTAAGTGTTTGCAGCTCAAGGAACTTTGGATCCAACTTGAGGAGCTGGAGTCTGAGGTGCAGACACTGGGTCTCATCAGGGAAGGGGAGCTTTACTTGGACACTTTGTTTCAGAGGGTTTTCCACCGTTCAGATTAGGTAATTCAAAATTAGTCTGATCAGGGACAGGAGGGTGAGACTGTCATCAGAGGCAGTTCAGAGAAGGTTCACTCAGCTGATCCTGGGGATGGGTGGACTGTCTTATGAGGGAGGATGAGTGCTTTGGATTGGCCTTATTGGAGTTTGGAAGAATAAGAGGCAATCTTATTGAAACATACAAGATTCTTAGAGGGCTTGACAGGCCAGATGCAGAGAGGTTGTTTCCCCTTGTGGGAGAGTCTAGGAGCAGAGGGCATTACCTCAGAGTAAGGGGCCACCCCATTTAAGAGAGAGATGAGAAGGAATTTCTTCTTGCAGAGTGGAGTGAATCTGACGGATTCTTTACCACAAAGGATTGTTGAGATTGGGTCATTAGGTGTATTAAACGCTGAGACAGACAGATTTTTAATCAGGAAGAGAATCAGGGATTATAGGGAAAAGGCAGGAAGGTGGAGTTGAGGGCTATCACATCAGCCATGATCTCACCGAATGGAGGAGCAGACTCAACGGGCTGAATGGCCTATTTCTGTTGCTATGTCTATGATATTTAAGTATCGGGTTGAAATCAGGAAGCCTCTTGCCCAACAACTGAGGGAAATTTGGAACTCCGTCCCCAGTGAAACAGCTGACGCTGATGGTGGGGGTGGGGTTTGGGGAGGAGGTTTTAGGTAGCATGTTGGTGAAAATTCCCATGCTGAGATTGCTGGATTTTTACCTGCAAAGGGTCATTGAACCCAGTGAGGTAAAGGGAGCCAAACCATGATGTAACGGACTGCCTGCAGGGTCTGAGGAACCTCCAAGTATTGCCTGCCTTGCTTGGTGTGCGGTGGGTGTTAGACACATCTGATCCAAGTGGGATACAGCGCTGCGCTGTGTTTCACTGTCTGTTTCTTATTGGTTTTTCTGAAGTTGTTGGGCTGCAGAAGGAAAGCTGTGTTCCCAGTGAGATTTCCCAGTTTGATGTGAATTTGGCCGCCCTGTTGTTTATCTTTGCTTTTCGTTGTCCACTTTCAAATCATGCCCAGAGATTCTGGAGAACACTCAATTTTTTCACAATCCCCTTAGGGTTAGTAAGAACTTTCTCAATGTGTTTCTTCCAATAAATTGCAGCACTGTTTTAAAAATGGAAACATTTAGGCTCTCACTTTAATATAATTTAAGAAGCAGGAGATTGTGAGTTTTCTGCTTGAGTCTGGTTGGTTTGACAGTGTGTGCTAGTTAGTTCAATCTAACATACTTGGTTTAATTTGTTGACTGTGAGGCCACGCGCTTTGCAATCGGTAAAGGCTAATGCTGCCCTTTAATGAGCGAAACATAATTCCCCCAAAATCCACCCACTTATTTTTATTCATTCATGGGGTGGAGGCATCATTGATATCCAGACCTCCGTGGGGTTGGGGGTCACGATGATTAGTGGGCATCTGATGTATGTGGCCTCTTTCAGTGGCTTAGAAGGAATGCTGGATACTGGGTATCTTAGTACAACAGGTGGAAGGGAAAAGGGTGATGGGGGGCCTTGGGTAGATATGAGTTGGCACTGAGTCAGCAGATTAGCAATAAATGGCAACGTAGGATGAGTACAGGGCAGGAGGTGGTACAGAAGGTGGCCTGAGTTGGTATTGATTAGGCAAGGACAGTGTGTGAATCATTGCTGTGTGAGGAGAAGTGATCTCAACGGAAATGTAGGGGTCTCATGACACTGCTGCTGAGGCCAGTCTGGGTCACATTGTAGAGCAGGAGTAGAAGCTCATGTATTCACTGACTTCCAGTAAGGAAGCTTTAGACATCGCAGCTTAACATTTCTTTCCAGCTCTGATGGCCTGGAGCCTGGCAAAACTAAACAGCCAGAAAAAAAGATACTGCAGATGCTGGAAATCAGAAACAAAAACAAGGATTGTTGGGAAACCTCAGCAGGTTTGGCAGCACTGTTCCAAAACTGAAGACCAAAAAAAATCAATTTACCTCAGCTTTCAAGACCATGTTCCAAATAATCAAGTGGTCACTATGAACCTTCATCACACAGCCCCCATTGCTGTTTGTTGGAGCTTGCTTTACAGAAGTTGTCAGCCCTATTGTTGATATTACAAATGTTGAGTACAGTTTGGAAGTACTTCTTTGATTGTAAATCATTTTGAATCTCCTGGTATCATGCTTCATTAATGAAAGTTTGTTACTGCTGAAGCCTAGGAAGTGGTCATACCATCTGTTATCTCCCTTGGGTCACTGGGTTTTTGATTTCATGTTTTGGGCTGAACAGAGTTGACTTGAAGAAAGTGGTTTAATCCACGCTGTCCAATTACAAGACAACAATTCGCTGTGTACTCCTGTGAGTGTGATTTAAACGAGACAATGCAAGGAGTGAAATGCAGAATGACAAAGCATTAGTGAAACATGAGAGTTGAGTCAGGATTTCTTGACTTTCCAGCAATAATTGTAGACTGTTTAACTTGGCGAAGGCTCTAGATACCAGATGGACAAGGTTCACCGTGAAAGTGTCTGTTTCCTGTCAGTTTACATTTCATAAATGCTAGCCCGAGTCCACGATGTAAAGGAGATTGTTCCTGACTGAACAACTGAGAATGGAGACATTTGGCCTGATGGACGATCAAGCCTCATGAAGGGTGGGGTACAAGGTACATGGGGCTCGAGGGGTGGGGTACGTGGGATATGGGGCTCGAGGGATGGGGTATGTGGTACATGGGTTCGAGGGGCGGGATACGTGGTACATGGAGTTTGAGGGGCGGGGTACGTGGTACTTGGAGCTTGAGGGGGGGGGTATGAGGGATATGGGGCTTGAGGGGCGGGGAGGTGACGAAGAGATGGGAAGTGTAAAGGAGGTGGTTCAGTGGGGCTGGATGGAGAGGTTATTGGAGGGAGTGGGGAAGGGGGAGGAGATGCAGTGAGGGTGAATTTTAACTTCAGCCATGAATCCATCTGTAAGGAGTTAAACAGATTCTCTCTGGCCCTCTGCCCCAATCTAGGCAATGGTAATTTTAAATTCCGTTTTTCTGGAAGCTCCCTTCTTTCAATGTTTGTCCAGCTTCCTATTTCAGTGTTCAGCCATGGGCTAAGGGTGGGAGGGATGATGGCAGGTTTCTGATGGGCCGAATAGACAAAGGGTCAGCAGGAGAATGGAGACGTCAGGATGTGCTGAGTGCTTTCCTTTGCGGTTCTTGTGTGAGAACAAGCAAATGAGGAGCTGGTAAAACATCATTGAATTGAATAGTAGGACAGGTTCAAGGGACAGAGTAACCGCAAATGTAACAAGATCTGGACAATACCCAGGCTTGGGCTGGCAAGTGGCAAGTAACATTCACACCACACAGATTCCAGGCAATGATCATCACCAATAAGAGACAATCTATGTACAGCTCCTTGGCATTCAATGGTGTTATCATCACTAAACCCCCACTCTCAATATTCTGGGGGTTATCATTGATCAAAAACTCAACTGGACTTGCCACACAAGCATAGTGACTATAAGAGCAGGTCGGAGACTGGGAATACTGCAGCGAGTAACTCACCTCCTGACTCCCCAAAGCCTGTCCACCATCTACAAGGCACAAGTCATGAGTGTTGTGGAATACTCCCCACTTGCCTGGAAGGGTGCAGTTCCAATAATGCTTGAGAAACTTGACACCATCCAGGACAAAGCAGCCCACTTGAGTGGCACCACATCCACAACCATCCACTCCCTCCACCACCGACACTCAGTAGCAGCAGTGTGTACCATCTACAAGATGCACTGCAGAAATTCATCAAAGATCCTCAGACAGCACCTTCCAAACCCATGACCACTTCCATCTAGAAGGACAAGGGCAGCAGATACATGGGAACACCATCCCCTGCATGTTTCCCTCCAAGTCACTCACCATCCTGACTTGGAAATATGTCACCGTTCCTCCAGTGTCATTGGGTCAAATTCCCTCCCTCAGAGCATTGAAGGTCTACCTACAGAACATGGACTGTAGTGGTTCAAGACAGCATCTCACCCCCACCTTCTCAAGGGGCATAAAACCATTAGATATAGGAGTGGGATTAGGCCATTTGTTTGTTCTGCCATTTGATTATGCGGATATGATTTGGGAAACTAGGGACTGGCAATAAACGCTGGGCCAGCCAACCAGACCCATGTCCCACATATGAATAAGAAAGTGATGATTAGATTAGATTCCCTACAGTGTGGAAACAGGCCCTTCTGCCCAAGTCTACACTGACCCTCCAAACAGCAACCCACCCAGTCCCATTCCCCTACATTTGCCCCTGACTAATGCACCTAGTACTATGGGTAATTTAGCATGGCCAATTCACCTCACCTGCACATCGTTGGACTGTGGGAGGAAACCGGAGCACCCGGAGGAAACCCACACAGACACGGGGAGAACGTGCAAACTCCACACAGACGGTTGCCTGAGGCAGGAATTGAACTCGGGTCCCTGGTACTGTGAGACACCCACCTTCCCCCACACTCTTGCCATTGGCTGGGTAACACTCTATTGTTGCTGGGCGCTAGTTTCTACAGCCAATTAAAAAGCAAATGGACCTGCATTGTTTCATTGGATTTTTTTTAACTGTTTTTTCTGTGTGACTATTATACAAAAATACTAAAAGGAGATGTGTTGAAACACTTTGTTTTAATGCTCCTTGATATTTTTCCTGTATATTGCTTGTGGTGATGTCTTGAATTTTGCAGGGTGATTACACTGAAGGGTAGGGACTGTGACCCCAACAGGCCAGTGCACCATCATTCTGCTGGACTGTCACACTTTGCACAGTATCACCAGTAATGCTTCACCCGACACAATGATTACAGTGTAAAAGCAGGTCCATTTGGAACTGTCAGGGAGGGTCATGTTATGATGCAACCCAGGGCTGTCATTTGCTGTCAAAATTTCACTTGCATTCCTTTGAAACGGCTGCTCTGGGACTTTAACAATTTAGATCGGTTCTCTGCCATCAATGCTTTCATTTTCTCTGATGCTAACATTTGAACAAATTGCACTCCAGGTGGTACTAACTGCTGCTATCTTGTGTTTTGCTCCACATGCCTGTGATGATGGATTTGAATCAGGGACTTTGAAATACTTGGTGAAAAAAGACAGATGTAATGAAAGGACTTCTGCCTTATCAGACAGTGACACCGGGAGCTAATGCCTGAAAAGGACTTGGAAGCAGATTTAACAGCAACTTTCAAAAGGCAGTTGGAGAAATAGTTGGTGAAGAAAGATTTTGTTTTGTTTAAGTACTTACTCATCAGGGCTGAGAAACATCGAAAACAGGAACAGGAGAAAGCCATTCAACTCTACAAGCTTGCTGTCCCATTCAGTGTGATTGTTCACTGATCATCCAGCTCAGTCCCCTGTTTCCACTTTCTCCCCCATACCCTTTGATCTTTTAGTCTTTAAGAACTCCTTCTTCCATTCAACATTTTGACTTCAAGTGCCTTCTGTGAGAGAAAGGCTCCCCATTCTTTGGGTGAAGACATATCTCCCCACCTCAGACCTAAATGGCCTGCTCTGTATCCTGATACTGTGACCCCCCGAGTCATCGGGAGCATTCTTGCTGTGTTTACATTATCCACAAATAGGAATAAAGCAGAGAAACAAGTTTATACTGTGAGAGAGGACAGTGCTGATTAGGGGGCACGTGGACTCTGAGTGGTAGAGAGGTTTGCGTGGAGAATACAATAGTTAATGATGATTGGCAGTTAACTGGCAGACTTTGTTGAGATTTTGACTGAGGCAGGTTGACTCGGAGAAATGGATCAGGGAATGGCTGTCACCATTTTGAGTTGAAATGGGTGCAGTGTGTGTAGACGTTCTTCATGCCTGTAATGTACAGGGCCCTGTGCATTAATGTACATAGCTTCCAGTGCACTGAAAACCTGACTGTCATAGAGTCATAGAGATGTACAGCATAGAAACAGACCTTTCAGTCCAACCTGTCCTGTTCAGCTCTCCCTATAGCTCAAATCCTCCAACCCTGGCAACATACTTGTAAATCTTTTCTCAACCCTTTCAGGTTTCATAACATCTTTCCGATAGGAAGGAGACCAGAATTGCACACAATATTCCAAAAGTGGCCTAACCAATGTCCTGTACAGCCGCAACATGACCTCCCAACTCCTGTACTCAATACTCTGACCAATAAAGGAAAGCATATCAAACACCTTCTTCACTATCCTATCTACTTGCGACTCCACTTTCAAGGAGCTATGAACCTGCACTCCAAGGTCTCTTTGTTCAGCAATACTCCCTAGGACCTTACCATTAAGTGTATAAGTCCTGCTAAGATTTGCTTTCCCAAAATGCAGCACCTCGCATTTATCTGAATTAAACTCCATCTGCCACTTCTCAGCTCATTGGCCCATCTGGTCCAGATCCTGTTGTAATCTAAGGTAACCCTCTTCACTGTCCACTACACCTCCAATTTTGGTGTCATCTGCAAACTTACTAACTGTACCTCTTATGCTCGCATCCAAATCATTTATGTAAATGACAAAAAGTAAAGGGCCCAGCACCAATCCTTGTAGCACTCCACTGGTCACAGGCCTCCAGCCTGAAAAACAACCCTCTACCACCACCCTCTGTCTTCTACCTTTGAGCCAGTTCTGTATCCAAATGGCTAGTTCTCCGTATATCCTGTGAGATCTAACCTTGCTAATCAGTCTCCCATGGGGAACCTTGTCGAATGCCTTACTGAAGTCCATATAGATCACATCTACTGCTCTGCCCTCATCAATCCTCTTTGTTACTTCCTCAAAAACTCAATCAAGTTTGTGAGACTGATTTCCCACGCACAAAGCCATGCTGACTATCCCTAATCAGACCTTGCCTTTCCAAATACATGTACATCCTGTCCCTCAGGATTCCCTCCAACAACTTGCCCACCACCAACATCAGGCTCAGGTCTATAGTTCCCTGGCTTGTCCTTACTGCCCTTCTTAAACAGTGGCACCACGTTAGCCAACCTCCAGTTTTCCGGTACCTCACCTGTGACTATCGATGATACAGATACCTCAGCAAGAGGCCCAGCAATCACTTCTCTAGCTTCCCACAGAGTTTGAGGGTACACCTGATCAGGTCCTGGGGATTTATCCACCTTTACCCGTTTCAAGACATCCAGCACTTCCTCCTCTGTAATATGGACATTTTGCAAGATGTCACCATCTATTTCCCTACAGTCTATATCTTCCATATCCTTTTCCACAGTAAATACTGATGCAAAATACTCATTTAGTATCTCCCCCATTTTCTGTTGCTCCACACAAAGGCTGCCTTGCTGATCTTTGAGGGACCCTATTCTCTCCCTAGTTACCCTTTTGTCCTTAATATATTTGTAAAAACTCTTTGGATTCTCCTTAATCCTATTTGCCAAAGCTATCTCATGTCCCCTTTTTTGCCCTCCTGATTTCACTCTTAAGTATACTCCTACTGCCTTTGTACTCTTCTAAGGATTCACTCGATCTATCCTGTCTATATCTGACATATGCTTCCTTTTTTTTCTTAACCAAACCCTCAATTTCTTTAGTCATCCAGCATTCCCTATACCTACCAGCCTTCCATTTCACCCTGACATGAATATACTTTCTCTGGATTTTTGATATCTCATTTCTGAAGGCTTCCCATTTTCCAGCCGTCCGTTTACCTGTGAACATCTGCCTCCAATCAGCTTTCGAATGTTCTTGCCTAATGCCGTCAAAATTGGCCTTTCTCCAATTTAGAACTTCAACTTTTAGATCTGGTCTCTCCTTTTCCATCACTATTTTAAATCTAATGGAATTATGGTCGCTGGCCCCGAAGTGCTCCCCCACTGACACCGCAGTCACCTGCCCTGCCTTATTTCCCAAGAGTAGGTCAAGTTTTGCACCTTCTCTAGTAGGTACATCCACATACTGAATCAGAAAATTGTCTTGTACATACTTAACAAATTCCTCTCCATCTAAACCCTTAACACTATGGCAGTCCCAGTCTATGTTTGGAAAGTTAAAATCCCCCGCCATAACCACCCTATTATTCTTACAGATAGCTGAGATCTCCTTATAAGTTTGTTTCTCAATTTCCCTCTGACTATTAGGGAGTCTATAATACAATCCCAATAAGGTGATCATCCCTTTCTTATTTCTCAGTTCCACCCAAATAACCTCCCTGGATGTATTTCCGGGAATATCCTCCCTCAGCACAGCTGTAATGCTATCCCTTATCAAAAACACCACTCCCCCTCCTCTCTTGCCTCCCTTTCTATCCTTCATGTAGCATTTGTATCCTTGAACATTAAGCTGCCAGTCCTGCCCATCCCTGAACCATGTTTCTGTAATTGCTATGATATCCCAGTCCATGTTCCTAACCATGCCCTGAGTTCATCTGCCTTCCCTGTTAGGCCCCTTGCATTGAAGTAAGTGTAGTTTAAGTTATTAGTCCTACCTTGTCCCTGCCTGCCCTGACTGTTTGACCAGTCTCAGATTGATCTCATTCCTCACTATCTCCCTGGGTCCCACCCCCCCCCCCCCCCCCCCCCACCCCTCCCACCTTACTAGTTTAAATCCTCCCGAGCAGCTCTAGCAAATTTCCCTGCCAGTATATTAGTCCCCTTCCAATTTAGGTGCAATCTGTCCTTCTTGTACAGGTCACTTCTATCCCAGAAGAGATTCCAATGATCCAAAAATGTGAATCCTTCTCCTATACACCAGCTCCTCAGACATGCATTCATCTGCTCTATCCTCCTATTCCTGCCCTCACTAGCTCACAGCACCGGGAGTAATCCAGATATTACTACTCTCGAGGACCTCCTTTTTAAATTTCTGCCTAACTCTCTGTAATCTCCCTTCAGAATCTCAACCTTTTCCCTTCCAATGTTGTTGATTCCAATGTGGACAATGACCTCCTGCTGGCCCCTCTCCCCCCGTGAGAACATTCTGCACCCTCTCTGAGACATCCTTGATCCTGGCACCAGGGAAACAACACACCATTCTGCTTTTTCTCTGCTGGCCACAGAAACGTCTGTCTGTACCTCTGACTAGAGAATCCCCTAACACAATTGATCTCTTGGAAGCCGACATACCCCTCGTTGCATTAGAGCCAGTCTCAATACCAGAAACTTGGCTGTTCGTGCTACGTTCCCCTGAGAATCCATCACCCCCTACATTTTCCAGAACAGCATACCTGTTTGAAATGGGTATATCCACAAAATACTTCTGCACCAGGTGCCTACCTCTCTCACCCTTCCTGGAGTTAACCCATCTATGTGACAGTATCTGAGACTTTCCCCCCTTCCTATAACTGCCATCCATCACATACTGTTGCTGTTGCAAATTCCTCATCGCTTCTATCTGTCTCTCGAACCGATCCCCTCGATCTGATAAGATTCGCAGCCAACAGCATTTATGGCAGATATAATCCGCAGTAACCCTTAAACTCTCTTTAAACTCTCACATCTGACAAGAAGTACATCTCACTGCAAAGGCCATTTTTGCTCCTTCACAATCTACAGACCCAGAAAATAACACCGTCTTATTCCTCTACAAACACTGCCCCAGGTTAAATTATTAGCTATGGCTTATATTTTAATCAAGAGACATATCTCCAAAAACATATAATCAAGAAAGAACCCACTCTACTCATCACTGCGTATTTTCTGTAGGCCACACTTAAAATAACGATTAACTTGTCTGATTCTGTGCTGTGAACTTCGCCCAACAGTTCCTCCAAGATTAGTTGTGAAATTCACTGTTTGTTAATTTTCCCAGATGCACTCGGATGTCCAGCGATACATGAATTCAAACATCAAAGGCGGTAACTGTGCAGGTTCTCTCTCTCTCTCTCTCCTGCACTGACCTCACCATGTGCTTCCTTTGTCTGCTCTTCTTTTTAAAACTGCTGTTGTTTTGACTTTTTTTTCCAAATGTCCAAAACAATGCAGCAGCATATAAAACAGGAATTGCTGCTCCTAGAATTTGAGGAAATCACCTCCAGCACCTAAAATACCTCAAAAAAAGGAGCAGCTGTTACAGGCAGAAATTTCCTGAATGAGTTATCAGCATAATTCTGCTACACACACTCAGAATTAGGCAGTAGCTACTGTCCAGTTTCAGAATCACATCCAATGCGAGACGCTGTGGAATTTGTGAGCTGGGTGTGTTTAGCATCTTGCTCATTGTGAACTGCTGATGGGGTATGCTGTTGTTACAGTCTTTGCAATGTAAGGCATACATACCTGGCATCAAACTAGCACTAAAATTCATAGACCACATTGTATATTTGTGTGAGAGGCAGAATGTCTTTCTGACTTGATGGCAACATCCTGTTAATGGTGAACACTGCTCAGGTTGCTAGTGCATGGTAACTGTGTGAAACAGCTCACTTCAGCTGTTGCTCAAAGCTTTGAGAGACCTTAGTCTTCCAAACTGATGTGGAATATGAGCTAGCACAGGCACGATGGGCTCAATGGCCTCCATTATTTGCGAGATTGATCAATGGTGCTGTGTATGTTACTGGAAGGCTCTGGGAAATAGAAACAAACCGTATGTAAAGTAAATACACTCCATCACAACGTGCATTTTTCGTATTTCTGTTCCTATATGTCATATGTTATCTGATTTCAATTTGAAACGTTAGATTCTAGTATTTCCAAATAAACCTATTGGACTATAACCTGGTGTTGTCTGATTTTTAACTTTGTCCTCGCCAGTCCAACACCAGTTCCTCCACATCATAGATATGTTTCAGCCTGTTAGGGCAACACTGTAATGACAGCATGTGGAACGAGCAGAGAGATGGAGCTATCTGGCTAACCTGACCAACCGTCTCCAGTATCTCTACCCCAGCCCCTTGAGATGACTATGTGTGCCAAGCTTGCTGATGGGAGATACCACTGTGTTCCCTTTATCATCAAAGTTTGTGAGTTGGACGCAGCTCAGGATTGTTTCTAAGGCAATTGTCAATTAATACAGGAAAAAAATGCAACGTTCATAGATAAAGAGCAGGAGTTTGTGCTTTTTTGGGAGCTGTTATCTAATCGCAGATGGCCAATGAAACTGTTAATCTTCCATTAACTGTTTGGTTATTGCACATTTAAACAGATCGTTGAGTTTTATTCGGGCTTTTTCCCTTTGACTGTGAGGTAATTATTGAATCTCTCCAACCCACAATTGTTTCCATTTGTGACCCTAACTCTTAAACATCTGCTTTACTTAGAACAATGTAGAATCATGCTGAGCTTTATTTGTTTTGATAAATTGTGATTTCTACTAGTTAAAGATGTGTGGATTTGGGGAGATTTGATTGATGTTAATAGCCATGATGTGGAGGTGCTGGTGTTGGACTGAGGTGGGCAAGGTCAGACATCAGCCAACACCAGGTTATAGTGGAACAGGTTTATTTGAAAGGACAAGTTTTCGGGGCACGTCATCTCCATGCTCACTCCTTGAATGGTCTGTCCAACAAACCTCACTTCCCTGCTCTCCCATAACCTTTATCTTCCCTTTTGAAACTTCCACTTCCCCTTTCAGACAGTGTGTTCACAGCTCACTGGCTAACAACACATGCCTTACCCCTCCCTTCAGTTCTCCAAATCTGTGTCCCCTCTCATTACCAATCCTCCTGCCACCTGGTCATTTATGAATTGCTGTAAAAATGTTGAATGTCTGTCAGTCATTACTCACTTGTGCATTCTTAATAGCAATGCCTCAATGCATCACTCACCAACCAATCGGTACTCTCCTCTCATACAGTATAAATATTGAGTTTGCTTTATTTTTGTATTCTTGCAATTTGTTCTGATCAGTGCGAGAGGAAATACCTCGACAGAAGTGTATTTGTTTTTCAGCAGTACACAAGTCCTCTTTGACCAAATGACTGTTTCTATTAATTTCTGTCCATCCATCAATCCATTAACATTTGAATAACTGTCATTTTGAAGGTTTCTCCTGTCCCTTGAGTCTGTGTTGACCTTGTGTTCTGCAGTCAGGCTGAGGTAACACCACGGTATTTCTGACTGGGACGTGTGGAGTGCTCTGAGCTGGGGGCTCCTTTTAAAGACATCCTGATGAAATCTGTAAGGGACCATTTCCCAATGTCGGGCTGTACAGCTAGAAAAATATCCGGAAATGTTAATCCTTCATCTGAAACAGAAAAACAACAGGTTGGGGAAAAGTGAGTCAAGTGGACAACTGAACTCACAAATATTTATTGTAGGCAAATATTTGTGCTGAGCTGCAGGTGGGGGTGAGGGTGAGGGGGGAGCATTGGTGAGGGTGAAGGGGGTGGTGGTGAGGGGAAGGGAAATAGCTTTTGACACTTGGAATGGCTCCCAGTGTAGATTCCAGCAGCCTGACTGTTACAGCGACTCACTGAGGATCGAAAGCACGGGGTCTCAGGTCAAATACCCTCATCCAATGTTATGTTCCACCTTTACTAAATCTCACCCTATCCCAATCCCCTCCTATTCCTTTCTCCTTCGTGCATTTATCCAGCTCCCCCCTTTAATAAAAACCAAGTGAACTGGGGATACTGTCAATCAGAAACAAAAACAGAAATTGCCGGAAACACTCTGCAGGTCGAGCAGAATCTGTGAAGAGAAATCAGAGTTCACATAGTGACCCTTCCTCAGAATTAGAAAAGCTAACTCTGATTTCTCTCCACAGATGCTACCAGACCTGCTGAGCTTTTCCAGCAACTTCTGTTTTAGTTTTTGTTGCACCTTTTAATACATCGACACGATTCCCCCTCCCCTGCGCATTGGAGCACGTCCCACATTGCCCCACAGGTGGGAGTCAGTGTCACATTCCCCCCTCTCCCTGTGGGAGTGAGTCCCTCATTCCCCCCTCTCCCTGTGGGAGTGTGTCTCCCATTCCCCCCTCTCCCTGTGGGAGTGTGTCCCGCATTCCCCCCTCTCCCTGTGGGAGTGTGTCTCCCATTCCCCCCTCTCCCTGTGGGAGTGTGTCCCCCATTCCCCCCCCCTCTCCCTGTGGGAGTGAGTCCCTCATTCCCCCCCCCTCTCCCTGTGGGAGTGAGTCCCTCATTCCCCCCCCCTCTCCCTGTGGGAGTGAGTCCCTCATTCCCCCCTCTCCCTTTGGGAGTGTGTCTCCCATTCCCCCCTCTCCCTGTGGGAGTGTGTCCCGCATTCCCCCGCTCTCCCTGTGGGAGTCAGTCCCCCATTCCCCCCCTCTCCCTGTGGGAGTGTGTCCCCCATTCCCCCCCCCTCTCCCTGTGGGAGTGAGTCCCTCATTCCCCCCTCTCCCTGTGGGAGTGTGTCTCCCATTCCCCCCTCTCCCTGTGGGAGTGTGTCCCGCATTCCCCCGCTCTCCCTGTGGGAGTCAGTCCCCCATTCCCCCCCTCTCCCTGTGGGAGTGTGTCCCCCATTCCCCCCCCCTCTCCCTGTGGGAGTGTGTCCCCCATTCCCCCCCCTCTCCCTGTGGGAGTGTGTCCCCCATTCCCCCCCCCTCTCCCTGTGGGAGTGTGTCCCCCATTCCCCCCCCTCTCCCTGTGGGAGTGTGTCCCCCATTCCCCCCCTCTCCCTGTGGGAGTGTGTCCCCCATTCCCCCCCTCTCCCTGTGGGAGTGTGTCCCCCATTCCCCCCCTCTCCCTGTGGGAGTCAGTCCCCCATTCCCCCCTCTCCCTGTGGGAGTCAGTCCCCCATTCCCCCTCTCCTGGGCCAAGAGGTTTCTCATGAACTCCTGATTTGAATTGTTAGTGAGGGCTGTGTAATTGTTCCCTTGTGCCCACAAGTGGAAACCTGTCTATACTGCCCCCCATCAAACTGCTTCATAACTTTAGAGACCGCTATCAAATGATCCCTCAGCATTGTCTTTTCACTGGCAAAGACCTCCAGTTTGATCAATCATTTAATCCTGATCAGTCTAATCTCTTGTTCTCGTCTCATCTTTGTAACATTTTCACTCTGTATCTTTCTGAGGCTTTCTATGTGCAGTCTATACCAGGGAGAGCAGAACTGTACACAGTCTGCTTTTGTACAAATTCAACCTCATCTCCCTGCTTCCCAGCATTAACCTGCTCCTGAGCGCAATGATGTTTATGATTTTATGAACAGGAATAGAGTTCCCAACCCTGTAAGATTCCCTGGACTTTCCAGGAATTAAAGGCTACTTTCTAAGACCAATGTAAATCGAGACAAATGAGTTTCAACAAAGAGAAAGTGAGGACTGCAGATGCTGGAGATCTGAGCTGAAAATGTGTTGCTGGAAAAGCGCAGCAGGTCAGGCAACATCCAAGGAGCAGGAGAATTGACGTTTCGGGCATGAGCCCTTCTTCAGGAATGAGAAAGGTGTGCCAAGCAGGCCAAGATAAAAGGTAGGGAGGAGGGACTTGGGGGAGGGGTGTTGGGAATACAATAGGTGGAAGGAGGTCAAGGTGAGGGTGATCGGCCGGAGAGGGGGTGGGGGCGGAGAGGTCGGGAAGAAGATTGCAGGTCAAGAAGGCGGTGCTGAGTCCGAGGGATTTGACTGAGACAAGGTGGGGGGAGGGGAAATGAGGAAGCTGGAGAAATCTGCATTCATCCCTTGTGGTTGGAGGGTTCCTTGGCGGAAGATGAGGCGCTCTTCCTCCAGGCGTCGTGTTGCTATGGTCTGGCGATGGAGGAGTCCAAGGGCCTGCTTGTCCTTGGTGGAGTGGGAGGGGGAGTTGAAGTGTTGAGGGGTGGTTGGGTTGGTTGGTCCGGGTGTCCCAGAGGTGTTCTCTGAAACGTTCCGCAAGTAGGCGGCCTGTCTCCCCAATATAGAGGACACCACATCGGGTGCAGCGGATGCAGTAAATGATGTGTTTGGAGGTGCAGGTGAATTTGTGATGGATATGGAAGGATCCCTTGGGGCCTTGGAAGGAAGTAAGGGGGGAGGTGTGGACGCAAGTTTTGCCTTTCTTGCGGTTGCAGGGGAAGGTGCCGGGAGTGGAGATTGGGTTGGTGGGGGGTGTGGACCTGACGAGGGAGTCACTGAGGGAGTGGTCTTTCTGGAACACTGATAGGGGAGGGGAGAGAAATATATCCTTGGTGGTGAGGTCTGTTTGGAGGTGGCGGAAATGACAACGGATGATATGATGTACATGGAGATTGGTGGGGTGGTAGGTGAGGACCAGTGGGGTTCTGTCCTGGTGGTGATGGGAGGGGCGGGGCTCAAGGGCGGAGGAGCGGGAAGTGGAGGAGATGCCGTGGAGGGCATCGTCGATCACGTCTGGGGGGAAATTGCGGTCTTTGAAGAAGGAGGCCATCTGGGTTGTTCGGTTTTGGAACTGGTCCTCCTGGGAGCAGATGCGGCAGAGACGAAGGAATTGGGAATATGGGATGGCGTTTTTACAGGGGGCAGGGTGGGAGGAGGTGTAGTCTAGGTAGCTGTGGGAGTCGGTTGGTTTGTAGTAAATGTCTGTGTTGATTCGGTTTTCCGAGATAGAAATGGAGAGGTCTCAGAAGGGGAGGGAGGAGTCTGAGATGGTCCAGGTAAACTTGAGGTCAGGGTGGAAGGTGTTGGTAAAGTGGATGAACTGTTCAACCTCCTCGTGGGAGCACGAGGCGGCGCCGATACAGTCATCGATGTAGTGGAGGAAAAGATGGGGGGTGGGGCCAGTGTAGTTGCGGAAGATGGATTGTTCCACATATCCTACGAAGAGGCAGGCATAGCTGGGGCCCATGCGGGTGCCCATGGCTACTCCTTTCGTTTGGAGGAAGTGGGAGGATTGGAAAGAGAAGTTGTTCAGGGTGAGGACCAGTTCAGTCAGTCGAAGGAGAGTGTCAGTAGAAGGGTACTGGTTGGTACGGCGGGAAAGGAATAAGTGGAAGGCTTTGAGGCCTTCGTGATGGGGGATGGAGGTGTACAGGGACTGGATGTCCATGGTGAAAATAAGGCGTTGGGGACCGGGGAAGTGAAAATCATGGAGGAGGTGGAGGGCGTGGGTGGTGTCCCAAATGTAGGTGGGGAGTTCTTGGACTAAGGGGGACAGGACCGTGTCGAGGTATGCGGAGATGAGTTCGGTTGGGCAGGAGCAGGCTGAGACGATGGGTCGTCCGGGGCAGTCAGGTTTGTGGATTTTAGGCAGGAGGTAGAAGCGGGAGGTGCGGGGTTGTGGGACTATGAGGTTGGAGGCGGTGGATGGGAGGTCCCCTGAGGTGATGAGGTTATGGACGGTCTGGGAGATGGTGGTTTGGTGGTGGGGGGTGGGGTCATGGTCAAGGGGGCAGTAGGAGGAGGTGTCTGCGAGCTGGCGTTTAGCCTCAGCGGTGTAGAGGTCGGTGCGCCAAACTACTACCGCGCCTCCCTTGTCTGCTGGTTTGATAGTGAGGTTGCGGTTGGAACGGAGGGAGTGGAGGGCTGCGCGTTCCGAGGTTGAGAGGTTGGAGTGGGTGAGAGGGGTGGAGAGGTTGAGGCGGTTAATGTCGCGGCGGCAGTTGGCTTTGAAGAGGTCGAGGGCGGGTAAGAGGCCAGTACGGGGTGTCCAGGTGGATGGGGTGTGTTGGAGGCGGGAGAAGGGATCGTCAGAGGGTGGGCGAGAGTCTTGGTTGAAGAAGTAGGCGCGGAGGCGAAGGCGGCGGAAGAATTGTTCGATGTCACTCCGCATGTTGAACTCGTTAATCCGAGAGCGTAGGGGAATGAAGGTGAGGCCTCTGCTGAGAACTGATCTTTCATCCTCAGAGAGGGGGAGGTCTGGAGGGATGGTGAAAATATGGCAGGGCTGGGAGCTAGGGCCTGGTGTGGGGGCGGGGTTAGGCGTGGGGGCGGAGATCGGCGTGGTCGTTGTGCAGGCGAGTGACATCACTGAGGGCGGAAGTAGATGTGGCGACGGCAGAAACGGTGTTGTTCCCGGTGGCTGTGGACCCCGCGGAGGCCGCGAATCTGTGGGCGATGGTCTTCCTGGCGATCGTGGAGGCGGTTGTCTGGGCGGCGATCGCGGAGGCTGCATGGTCGGTGGGGGTGGAAGTGACGTCATGGTTCGCGGCGGCGGTTGCGGCAGTGGTCGCGTGGGTAATGGTGCCCGAGTGGTTCTGGAGGCTGATGGAAGATTCTGGAATGGTTGAGGAATCTGGAGTGTGGGTGTAAGTACATGAAAGGTTTTGGGAGACAGGCCGCCTACTTGCGGAACGTTTCAGAGAACACCTCTGGGACACCCGGACCAACCAACCCAACCACCCCGTGGCTCAACACTTCAACTCCCCCTCCCACTCCACCAAGGACATGCAGGTCCTTGGACTCCTCCATCGCCAGACATGGCAACACGACGCCTGGAGGAAGAGCGCCTCATCTTCCCCCTAGGACCCTCCAACCACAAGGGATGAACTCAGATTTCACCAGTTTCCTCATTTCCCCTCCCCCCACCTTGTCTCAGTCAAATCCCTCGAACTCAGCACCGCCTTCTTGACCTGCAATCTTCTTCCTGACATCTCCGCCCCCACCCCCTCTCCGGCCTATCACCCTCACCTTAACCTCCTTCCACCTATTGTATTCCCAACGCCCCTCCCCCAAGTCCCTCCTCCCTACCTTTTATCTCAGCCTGCTTGGCACACCCTCCTCATTCCTGATGAAGGGCTCATGCCCGAAACGTCGATTCTCCTGCTCCTTGGATGCTGCCTGACCTGCTGCGCTTTTCCGGCAACACATTTTTCAGCAAATGAGTTTCAACAGTCAAGATTAGAGTGTTGCTAGAAAAGCACAGCAGGTCAGGCAGTATCCAAGGAGCAGGAGAATCGACGTTTCGGGCATGAGCCCTTCTTCAGAAATGAGGCCTTTTGAAGGGTTTTTGTCTGAAACATGAGTTTTCCTGCTCCTCGGATGCTGCCTGACCTGCTGTGCTTTTCCAGCACCACTCTAATCTTGACTCTAATCTCCAGCATCTGCAGTCCTCACTTTCGCCTGAGTGAGTTTCAACTCTCCAGTTCAATATCGGGGCTTTGGCCAAATGGCTGGTTGCGATTGTCCTGAATGTTCTAACCTGTTAGTCTCTCACTGACTGTCGGCTGGCCCACAGTGGGAGGCTCTGAGTGGGACACCTACAGGAAGGAGGTGATGGATGAATTGACACAATCTGTTCAATTGGAGATTGCAGCATCAGACAGTGCAATCTCAGGGCCTGGCACACGCAGAGAACATGGGAAACAGTACTGTGTACACACAGAGAACACACGAGACAGTACTATGTACATGCAGAGAAGTTGAGAGACAGTGTGTACACACAGTTGTTGGCTGTGGGATAAACATGAGACAAACTCTAAAGCTGCTGTTGAAAATTGTACCATAGCCCCCAACATTCCACCCAGAGGACAGTGTGTCCCACCGGTGCAGAGTGTTCTCTGGACTGGACTGAAGTGTCAGCCGAAAACCCTTGCTCAGCTTCCTGGCATTGGATTACAAGCCAGACCATGAAGGTGAGAGTACAAGTTGCTGAGCCAAGGCTGACACACTCTCTCCACATCCTTTAACGCTTGGATCAAGTGCTCGGACTTTTCTTATGGTTTGGGCCAAAGTATTTACCCTGAGCCCGAAAGGAAACCTTGAGCCTGATCTCACTGCGCCCCAGACTGTGACACCACCTAACGTGCTCCCAGGCACCCCGGGTCCACCAGCCTCAGAGCAGCCTTACTCCTGTTGCTTCCTGCTCCCATTATCCCACTCGCAGTGTCTCGTGGGCACTGATTCCTTTTGACAATCAAAAGAACATAGGAACTAGGAATAGGAGGAGGCCATTCAGCCCTTCAAGCCTGCTCTGCCATTTAATACCATCATAAACAATCTCATCTCAGCCTCAACTCTACTTTCCTGCCCACTCCCCATAACCCTCCAACTCATGAAAAACCTGCCTCTTCCTCCTTAACTTTCCTCAATGTCCCAGCATCACCGCACTCCGGGTTAGTGGAGGGATTAGCCATAAAACATGGAAATAAAATCTGGGGTTTAAACTTGGGGACAAATTGAGCCCGGGAAAGTCACTATCTAAATGAAATACTTGAGGACTCAAACCAGTCAGCTTATAGAAGAGGTCCAGCTGCTTGCAGTGTTAACGTCTCAATATCAAACAAACCAGCAAACTGGGAAATAAATCACAGGAATCATCAAAGAGGCAGACGAGCTCTGGGACAGAGGAGTTTAAAGCTCTAACTCTGGTAAATTGGAAGGTGGTGCTGGGGCAGAGACTGTTATTCGATCTGAAGTCGTGTTTTGGCAGTAACTGCTCTTTATATTGCTGTGATGTTATCAAATGCGTGCACTGAATTTATTTCCAAAACTGTAGGTTTCCTGGCATTTCGACAGTTGTAAATTAGTTTCACTGCCGGTCGTAAATATCGCAATGGAGAAATCACAAAGTTCCCTTTCATGTTGCATTTTCAGATGTTGCGTTACTTTAACACGAGAACTCCAGCTGTTGCAAAGAGTCGATGTTGCCAGCAGAGATTGGCGAGTGAATGATTAAAACCGAGTTATGTTAATGAGAACACAGCAGAAATCCACTGTGGCTCTGTGGACTGGGAAGGTGAAAGGTGATTGACTGACCCATTGGTGCATTGTGGAGTAGAGCGATCAGCACTGACTTGGACATCATGTATTTACACTTTGAATCCTTTTGCCTCCTGCTGAGAATGTTGTATTTTGGATATTGATAGGGACAGCTGTCTTGTACCATCCCCCAGTAAGACCTGACTCTTATGGTGTAGTGGTATTCTCTCTACCTCTGAGTCAGAAGGTCCATGTTCAAGCCCCCCCTCCACTGATTCCTGAGGTGTGCAATAACCCCCCTGAATGAGTTGATTAGAAAAAATATTGTCCTTGTGAGAGAAGTGATAAAGACCCCACTATAGCACAACGCAATACCAGACAGAATGTGCAAATGTCTGTTGTAAATTTTCTGAGAGTTTAAACCTGTGAAGTAAGAGTTAAAGTTAATTTTAAGGATTGAAGAAAATGACATCTAATTGAGCAATTTTACTTTCATCTGTAAATTACTTACATTTTCCATAGCTATCCAACCTATCCAAACAATGTCACTCACACTCACACTCACACACACACAAACACACTCTCACACACACACACACTCATACACACACACACACTCACACATTCATACACACACACACACACACTCAGACACACACACATAAACACACACACACACTCTCACACACACACACTCTCACACACACACACTCTCACACACACACACACTCTCACACACACACACATACACCACACACACTGACACACTCACACACACACACCACACACTCACACACTCATACACACTCATACACCCACACACACACACTCACACACACTCACACTCTCACACACTCTCACACACTCTCACACACACACACACTCACACACACTCTCACACACTCAGACACACACACACACACTCAGACACACACTCACACACACACTCACACACACAAACACACACACACAAACACACACACACACTCTCACACACACACACTCTCAAACACACACACTCTCTCACGCACACACACACACTCACACATACACACACCACACACACACTCACACACACAAACACACACACACACAAACACACACACACACTCTCACACACACACACTCTCACACACACACACTCTCACACACACACACGCACACACTCTCTCACGCACACACACACACTCACACATACACACACCACACACACTCACACACACACACTCACACACACACTCACAAAAGCATCACACACACACAAACACACTCACACCACACACACACTCGCACACATACACACACTCACACACACACACCACACACACACTCACACACATACACACCACACACACACTCTCACACACACTCTCACACACACTCTCACACACACTCTCACACACACTCTCACACACACTCTCACACACACATTCACACACTCACACACACTCACACACTCACACACACACACACACACACACACACACTCATACACAACACATACACATACACACTCACACACACACACACTCATACACACAAACACTCACACACACTCACACACACACCACACACACACTCACACTCACAACCTCACACACACTCACACACACTCACACACACACACA
Organism: Chiloscyllium plagiosum; assembly: GCF_037043375.1. Taxonomy (NCBI): domain Eukaryota; kingdom Metazoa; phylum Chordata; class Chondrichthyes; order Orectolobiformes; family Hemiscylliidae; genus Chiloscyllium; species Chiloscyllium plagiosum. The sequence continues at coordinate 1,844,196 of NW_028270157.1, forward strand.
CCATAGACACACTCACACACACACACTCTCACACACACTCACACACTCTCACTCACAACCACACTCACACACTCACTCACACACACAGACTCACACACACACACCACACTCACACTCACAATCACACACACTCACGCTCACACATACCACACACACTCACACACACAAACTCACACACACACACACACACACACACACACACACACTCTCTCTCTCTCTCTCTCTCTCTCTCTCTCTCTCTCTCTCTCTCTCTCTCTCTCTCTCTCACACACACACCACACATACACTCACACACACACACACACTTACACCACTCACACACACTTACACACTCACACGCACACACTCGCACGCACTCACACACACTCACACACACTCACACACACTCACACACACTCACTCACACTCACTCACACTCTCACACACACACACTCACACACACATACACACTCACACACACTACACACACAAACACACACACACACCACACACACACACTCACACATGCACATACTCACACACACACACACCACACGCAAACACTCACACTCACACAGACCCACACATAAGCACCACACACACTCACACACACTCACACACACTCTCACACACTCTCACACACTCTCACACACAACACACCACACGCGCACACTCTCTCTCACTCTCTCTCACTCTCTCTCACTCACACACACTCTCACACACTCTCACACACTCTCACACACTCTCACACACTCTCACACTCTCACACACACTCACACACACTCACACACACTCACACACACTCACACACACTCACACACACACACTCACACTCACACACACACACTGTCACACACACTCACACACACTCACATACACACACTCACACACACTCTCTCACACTCACACACACACACACCACACACACACTCACTCACACACACACACTTACACCACACACACAAACACACACACACTCACACACACACTCACACACAATCACACACCCACACACCACAGTCACACACACTCTCACACACACACCACACACACACACTCCCACACGCACGCCACACGCAAACACTCACACTCACACAGACCCACACATAAGCACCACATTCTCTCACACACTCTCACACACACTCACACACGCTCACATACACACACTCTCACACACACACACACCACGCACACACTCTCTCTCATTCACACACACTCTCACACTCTCACACTCTCACACACTCTCACACTCTCACACTCTCACACTCTCACACTCTCTCACACTCACACACTCACTCACACACACTCACACACACTCACTCACACACACACACACACTCACACACACACTCTCTCTCACGCACACACACACCACACGCACACACTCTCTCTCATTCACACACACTCTCACACACTCTCACACTCTCACACTCTCACACTCTCACACTCTCACACTCTCACTCTCTCACTCTCTCACTCTCTCACTCTCTCACACACACACACTCACACACTCACACACTCACACACTCACACACTCACACACTCACACACTCACACACTCACACACTCACACACTCACACACTCACACACTCTCACACACTCACACACTCACACACACTCACACACACACTCTCTCTCACGCACACACACACCACACGCACACACTCTCTCTCACACACATAGTCTCTCTCTCTCACACACACACACCCAAATGCACACACTCTCTCTCTCACTCACACGCACACACGCACATACACACACACGCACACACACCGCATAAGGAGGTAGAAGAGTCATAGACATGTACAGCATGGAAACAGATCTAACTCATCCATGCCGACCAGGTATTCTAACCTAATTTTGTCCCATTTGCCAGCACTTGGCTCATATTCCTTTTATTCCTGATGAAGGGCTTTTGCCCGAAACGTTGATTTTGCTGCTCCTCGGATGCTGCCTGAACTGCTGTGCTCTTCCAGCACCACTAATCCAGAATCATATTCCTCTAAACCTTTCCTATTCAGATACCCTTCCAGGTGCCTTTTAAATGATGTAATTGTACCAGCCTCCACCACTTCCTCTGGCAGCTCATTCCATACACGTACCACTCTCTGTGTGGAAAAGTTGCATTTAGGACCCTTTTATATCTTGCCCCTCTCACCCTACACCTATGCCCTTGAGTTCTGGATTCCCCACCCCAGGGAAAAGCCCTATCCATGCCCCTCATGATTGTTTAAACCTCTAAAAGGTCACCCCTCAGCCTAACTTCACCTTTCACTTGCTAAGCATCGAGAGCGAGCAGTTTAGGAAGCATGGGAAAGGGGAACAACTCCCCACAACCAGAGGGATCTGATGGTCTGGAGACCCAGGCACAAAATCGCACACATTCCCTTCTGGAATTTGGGCAGATTGGATATTGCACCAAGATGGCGGTGGAGGAGGGTTCCTGAGCCAGGGCGAGTCCTCCAACTGCTTTTCTCTTCTTCTTCTTCTTTTTGTTTTTTTTCTTCTCCTTTCTTTCACTCACCTCAGCTGGGATGGCATTGGCAGCAGTGAGGGATCCCACTGCCAATCTCGTGGTGGCAAGTGAGCCCTCACTTACTTTCTGGGGCAAATCTTGGAATTGGAATCAGCGGCTGCTCCATCAGCCCCTCCATCAGCCCCTCCATCAGCCCCTCCATCAGCCTCTCCATCAGCCTCTCCATCAGCCTCTCCATCAGCCTCTCCATCAACCTCTCCATCAGCCTCTCCATCAGCCTCTCCATCAGCCGCGCCATCACCCTCTCCATCACCCTCTCCATCAGCCTCTCCATCAGCCTCTCCATCAGCCGCGCCATCAGCCTCTCCATCAGCCGCGCCAACAGCCGCGCCATCAGCCGCGCCATCAGCCGCGCCATCACCCTCTCCATCAGCCGCTCCATCAGCCGCGACATCAGCCTCTCCATCAGCCTCTCCATCAGCCTCTCCATCAGCCTCTCCATCAGCCGCTCCATCAGCCTTTCCATCAGCCGCTCCATCAGCCTCTCCATCAGCCGCGCCATCAGCCTCTCCATCAGCCACTCCATCAGCCACTCCATCAGCCACTCCATCAGCCTCTCCATCAGCCTCTCCATCAGCCTCTCCATCAGCCTCTCCATCAGCCTCTCCATCAGCCTCTCCATCAGCCGCTCCATCAGCCTTTCCATCAGCCGCTCCATCAGCCTCTCCATCAGCCGCGCCATCAGCCTCTCCATCAGCCACTCCATCAGCCACTCCATCAGCCACTCCATCAGCCACTCCATCAGCCTCTCCATCAGCCTCTCCATCACCCTCTCCATCAGCCTCTCCATCAGCCTCTCCATCAGCCTCTCCATCTGCCTCTCCATCAGCCGCTCCATCAGCCTCTCCATCAGCCGCGCCATCAGCCTCTCCATCAGCCTCTCCATCAGCCTCTCCATCAGCCACTCCATCAGCCTCTCCATCAGCCTCTCCATCAGCCTCTCCATCAGCCACTCCATCAGCCACTCCATCAGCCACTCCATCAGCCTCTCCATCAGCCTCTCCATCAGCCTCTCCATCAGCCGCTCCATCAGCCGCTCCATCAGCCTCTCCATCAGCCACTCCATCAGCCTCTCCATCAGCCTCTCCATCAGCCTCTCCATCAGCCACTCCATCAGCCTCTCCATCAGCCTCTCCATCAGCCTCTCCATCAGCCTCTCCATCAGCCACTCCATCAGCCACTCCATCAGCCACTCCATCAGCCTCTCCATCAGCCTCTCCATCAGCCTCTCCATCAGCCTCTCCATCAGCCTCTCCATCAGCCTCTCCATCAGCCGCTCCATCAGCCGCTCCATCAGCCTCTCCATCAGCCACGCCATCAGCCTCTCCATCAGCCACGCCATCAGCCTCTCCATCAGCCTCTCCATCAGCCTCTCCATCAGCCTCTCCATCAGCGTGTCCATCAACCTCTCCATCAGCCTCTCCATCAGCCTCTCCATCAGCCTCTCCATCAGCCTCTCCATCAGCCGCTCCATCAGCCGCTCCATCAGCGTGTCCATCAGCCTCTCCATCAGCGTGTCCATCAACCGCTCCATCAGCCGCTCCATCAGCCTCTCCATCAGCCTCTCCATCAGCCTCTCCATCAGCCTCTCCATCAGCCTCTCCATCAGCCGCTCCATCAGCCGCTCCATCAGCCTCTCCATCAGCCACTCCATCAGCCTCTCCATCAGCCTCTCCATCAGCCTCTCCATCAGCCTCTCCATCAGCCTCTCCATCAGCCTCTCCATCAGCCTCTCCATCAACCTTTCCATCAGCCTCTCCATCCGCCTCTCCATCAACCTCTCCATCCGCCTCTCCATCAACCTTTCCATCAGCCTCTCCATCAGCCTCTCCATCAGCCTCTCCATCAGCCTCTCCATCAGCCTCTCCATCTGCCGATCAATCAGCCTCTCCATCAGCCCCTCCATCAGCCTCTCCATCAGCCGCTCCATCAAACGCTCCATCAGCCACTCCATCAGCCACTCCATCAGCCACTCCATCAGCCTTTCCATCAGCCGCTCCATCAGCCTCTCCATCAGCCGCGCCATCAGCCTCTCCATCAGCCACTCCATCAGCCACTCCATCAGCCACTCCATCAGCCACTCCATCAGCCTCTCCATCAGCCTCTCCATCAGCCTCTCCATCACCCTCTCCATCAGCCTCTCCATCAGCCTCTCCATCAGCCTCTCCATCTGCCTCTCCATCTGCCTCTCCATCAGCCGCTCCATCAGCCTCTCCATCAGCCGCGCCATCAGCCTCTCCATCAGCCTCTCCATCAGCCACTCCATCAGCCTCTCCATCAGCCTCTCCATCAGCCTCTCCATCAGCCACTCCATCAGCCACTCCATCAGCCACTCCATCAGCCTCTCCATCAGCCTCTCCATCAGCCGCTCCATCAGCCTCTCCATCAGCCACTCCATCAGCCTCTCCATCAGCCTCTCCATCAGCCACTCCATCAGCCTCTCCATCAGCCTCTCCATCAGCCTCTCCATCAGCCTCTCCATCAGCCTCTCCATCAGCCCCTCCATCAGCCTCTCCATCAGCCGCTCCATCAGCGTGTCCATCAGCCTCTCCATCAACCGCTCCATCAGCCGCTCCATCAGCCGCTCCATCAGCCTCTCCATCAGCCTCTCCATCAGCCTCTCCATCAGCCTCTCCATCAGCCTCTCCATCAGCCTCTCCATCAGCCTCTCCATCAGCCACTCCATCAGCCACTCCATCAGCCAATCCATCAGCCACTCCATCAGCCTCTCCATCAGCCTCTCCATCAGTCTCTCCATCAGCCTCTCCATCAGCCTCTCCATCAGCCTCTCCATCAGCCCCTCCATCAGCCCCTCCATCAGCCGCTCCATCAGCCGCTCCATCAGCCGCTCCATCAGCCGCTCCATCAGCCGCTCCATCAGCCTCTCCATCAGCCACGCCATCAGCCTCTCCATCAGCCTCTCCATCCGCCTCTCCATCAACCTCTCCATCCGCCTCTCCATCAACCTTTCCATCAGCCTCTCCATCAGCCTCTCCATCAGCCTCTCCATCAGCCTCTCCATCAGCCTCTCCATCAGCCTCTCCATCAGCCTCTCCATCTGCCGATCAATCAGCCTCTCCATCAGCCCCTCCATCAGCCTCTCCATCAGCCGCTCCATCAAACGCTCCATCAGCCACTCCATCAGCCACTCCATCAGCCACTCCATCAGCCTTTCCATCAGCCGCTCCATCAGCCTCTCCATCAGCCTCTCCATCAGCCGCGCCATCAGCCTCTCCATCAGCCACTCCATCAGCCACTCCATCAGCCACTCCATCAGCCTCTCCATCAGCCTCTCCATCAGCCTCTCCATCACCCTCTCCATCAGCCTCTCCATCAGCCTCTCCATCAGCCTCTCCATCTGCCTCTCCATCAGCCGCTCCATCAGCCTCTCCATCAGCCGCGCCATCAGCCTCTCCATCAGCCTCTCCATCAGCCACTCCATCAGCCTCTCCATCAGCCTCTCCATCAGCCTCTCCATCAGCCACTCCATCAGCCACTCCATCAGCCACTCCATCAGCCTCTCCATCAGCCTCTCCATCAGCCTCTCCATCAGCCTCTCCATCAGCCGCTCCATCAGCCTCTCCATCAGCCACTCCATCAGCCTCTCCATCAGCCTCTCCATCAGCCACTCCATCAGCCTCTCCATCAGCCTCTCCATCAGCCTCTCCATCAGCCTCTCCATCAGCCTCTCCATCAGCCACTCCATCAGCCACTCCATCAGCCACTCCATCAGCCAATCCATCAGCCAATCCATCAGCCACTCCATCAGCCTCTCCATCAGCCTCTCCATCAGCCTCTCCATCAGCCTCTCCATCAGCCTCTCCATCAGCCTCTCCATCAGCCCCTCCATCAGCCCCTCCATCAGCCGCTCCATCAGCCGCTCCATCAGCCGCTCCATCAGCCGCTCCATCAGCCGCTCCATCAGCCTCTCCATCAGCCACGCCATCAGCCTCTCCATCAGCCTCTCCATCAGCCTCTCCATCAGCCCCTCCATCAGCCCCTCCATCAGCCTCTCCATCAGCCGCTCCATCAGCCGCTCCATCAGCCTCGCCATCAGCCACGCCATCAGCCTCTCCATCAGCCTCTCCATCAGCCTCTCCATCAGCCTCTCCATCAGCGTGTCCATCAACCTCTCCATCAGCCTCTCCATCAGCCTCTCCATCAGCCTCTCCATCAGCCTCTCCATCAGCCTCTCCATCAGCCGCTCCATCAGCCGCTCCATCAGCGTGTCCATCAGCCTCTCCATCAACCGCTCCATCAGCCGCTCCATCAGCCGCTCCATCAGCCTCTCCATCAGCCTCTCCATCAGCCTCTCCATCAGCCTCTCCATCAGCCTCTCCATCAGCCGCTCCATCAGCCGCTCCATCAGCCTCTCCATCAGCCGCTCCATCAGCCTCTCCATCAGCCACTCCATCAGCCTCTCCATCAGCCTCTCCATCAGCCTCTCCATCAGCCTCTCCATCAGCGTGTCCATCAACCTCTCCATCAGCCTCTCCATCAGCCTCTCCATCAGCCTCTCCATCAGCCTCTCCATCAGCCGCTCCATCAGCCGCTCCATCAGCGTGTCCATCAGCCTCTCCATCAGCGTGTCCATCAACCGCTCCATCAGCCGCTCCATCAGCCGCTCCATCAGCCTCTCCATCAGCCTCTCCATCAGCCTCTCCATCAGCCTCTCCATCAGCCTCTCCATCAGCCGCTCCATCAGCCGCTCCATCAGCCGCTCCATCAGCCTCTCCATCAGCCTCTCCATCAGCCTCTCCATCAGCCTCTCCATCAGCCTCTCCATCAGCCTCTCCATCAACCTTTCCATCAGCCTCTCCATCCGCCTCTCCATCAACCTCTCCATCCGCCTCTCCATCAACCTTTCCATCAGCCTCTCCATCAGCCTCTCCATCAGCCTCTCCATCAGCCTCTCCATCAGCCTCTCCATCAAACGCTCCATCAGCCTCTCCATCAGCCTCTCCATCAGCCGCTCCATCAAACGCTCCATCAGCCACTCCATCAGCCACTCCATCAGCCTTTCCATCAGCCTTTCCATCAGCCACTCCATCAGCCTCTCCATCAGCCGCGCCATCAGCCTCTCCATCAGCCACTCCATCAGCCACTCCATCAGCCACTCCATCAGCCACTCCATCAGCCTCTCCATCAGCCTCTCCATCAGCCTCTCCATCACCCTCTCCATCAGCCTCTCCATCAGCCTCTCCATCAGCCTCTCCATCTGCCTCTCCATCAGCCGCTCCATCAGCCTCTCCATCAGCCGCGCCATCAGCCTCTCCATCAGCCTCTCCATCAGCCACTCCATCAGCCTCTCCATCAGCCTCTCCATCAGCCACTCCATCAGCCACTCCATCAGCCACTCCATCAGCCTCTCCATCAGCCTCTCCATCAGCCGCTCCATCAGCCTCTCCATCAGCCTCTCCATCAGCCTCTCCATCAGCCACTCCATCAGCCTCTCCATCAGCCTCTCCATCAGCCTCTCCATCAGCCTCTCCATCAGCCTCTCCATCAGCCTCTCCATCAGCCTCTCCATCAGCCTCTCCATCAGCCACTCCATCAGCCACTCCATCAGCCACTCCATCAGCCACTCCATCAGCCAATCCATCAGCCACTCCATCAGCCTCTCCATCAGCCTCTCCATCAGTCTCTCCATCAGCCTCTCCATCAGTCTCTCCATCAGCCTCTCCATCAGCCCCTCCATCAGCCCCTCCATCAGCCGCTCCATCAGCCGCTCCATCAGCCTCTCCATCAGCCGCTCCATCAGCCTCTCCATCAGCCACTCCATCAGCCTCTCCATCAGCCTCTCCATCAGCCTCTCCATCAGCCTCTCCATCAGCCGATCAATCAGCCGCTCCATCAGCCTCTCCATCAGCCACGCCATCAGCCTCTCCATCAGCCTCTCCATCAGCCTCTCCATCAGCCTCTCCATCAGCCTCTCCATCAGCCTCTCCATCAGCCTCTCCATCAGCCGCTCCATCAGCCGCTCCATCAGCCGCTCCATCAGCCTCTCCATCAGCCGCTCCATCAGCCTCTCCATCAGCCACTCCATCTGCCTCTCCATCAGCCTCTCCATCAGCCTCTCCATCAGCCTCTCCATCAGCCTCTCCATCTGCCGATCAATCAGCCTCTCCATCAGCCCCTCCATCAGCCTCTCCATCAGCCTCTCCATCAGCCTCTCCATCAGCCTCTCCATCTGCCGATCAATCAGCCTCTCCATCAGCCCCTCCATCAGCCTCTCCCTCAGCCGCTCCATCAAACGCTCCATCAGCCACTCCATCAGCCACTCCATCAGCCTCTCCATCAGCCTCTCCATCAGCCTCTCCATCAGCCGCTCCATCAGCCTCTCCATCAGCCTCTCCATCAGCCTCTCCATCAGCCTCTCCATCAGCCTCTCCATCAGCCTCTCCATCAGCCTCTCCATCAGCCGCTCCATCAGCCTCTCCATCAGCCTCTCCATCAGCCTCTCCATCAGCCGCTCCATCAGCCGCTCCATCAGCCGCTCCATCAGCCGCTCCATCAGCCTCTCCATCAGCCTCTCCATCAGCCTCTCCATCAGCCTCTCCATCAGCCTCTCCATCAGCCGCTCCATCAGCCGCTCCATCAGCCTCTTCATCAGCCGCTCCATCAGCCGCTCCATCAGCCGCTCCATCAACCTCTCCATCAGCCCCTCCATCAACCGCTCCATCAGCCTCTCCATCAGCCTCTCCATCAGCCCCTCCATCAGCCCCTCCATCAGCCCCTCCATCAGCCCCTCCATCAGCCCCTCCATCAGCCCCTCCATCAGCCCCTCCATCAGCCTCTCCATCAGCCTCTCCATCAGCCTCTCCATCAGCCTCTCCATCAGCCTCTCCATCAGCCTCTCCATCAACCGATCCATCAGCGCCTGGTCCATCGTCAGCTGATCGACCAGCTAATCCCTCAGCTGCTCTCTCAACTGCTCCCTCGGCTGCTCCATCAGCTCCTCTACCAGCTGCTCCATCAGCTGCTCCATTGGCAAAGGTGATGTTTTGAGGTAGGCCCAGCAACGAAAGATGGCGGCTGATATCGATGTTGATTAGGTCTGCCACTGGCAGCAGTGAAGCGGTGGCATATGGGCATCATGGCAGCATGGATGAGATGGGGCTTGTGGTGAGAGATGGTGCCTGATGGTTGGTTCCGGTGTAGATGGCAGCGAGAGGTGGTGGAGGAGAGATGGTGCCTGATGGTTGGTTCCGGTGTAGATGGCAGCGAGAGGTGGTGGAGGAGAGATGGTGCCTGATGGTTGGTTCCGGTGTAGATGGCAGCAAGAGGTGGTGGAGGAGAGATGGCAGTTGGGCATCATTGATGGTGAGCTGGCACAGGACTGATGGACTCTCTTTAAGCCCCAGCTCGCTGTTTTCCTTTCCTATTCTTAAATAATTCAATATGTTGCTGGGTCATGGTGACAGTGGAAAGGCTTTTCACTGTAGTTTACTGTTTCTATCATCGTAAGATACACACAACACTAAAACCATTCATTCGTGATCCAGCTGAGTTTGGGTTGTGGGATCTTGCTGTGTGACAGTTTTTTGGTATCTGGTTTTTACCATGTGACCGCAGCAACTCTCTAAAACCAAAGGTGTTATTTAATAGCGAGTCTGTGGAATTTTTCAAATATTGGGTCTTAAATAACAAAAATGTTGAGTGTTAGAGTCATTGAGATGTACAGCACAGAAACAGACCAACCCATCCACGCCGACCAGATATCCCAACCCAATCTAGTCCCACCTGCCAGCACCCAGCCCATATCCCTCCAAACCCTTCCTATTCATATACCTATCCAAATGCCTCTTAAATGTTGTAATTGTACCAGCCTCCACCACATCCTCTGGCAGCTCATTCCATACACATACCACCCTCTGCGTGAAAACGTTATCCCTTAGGTCTCTTCTATATCTTTCCCTTCTCACCCTAAACCCATGCCCTCTAGTTCTGGACGCCCCCCCCCCCCCCCCCCCTCCCCCCCACCCCAGGGAAAAAGACTTTTTCTCTTTACCCTATCCATGCCCCTCATCATTTTATAAACCTCTATAAGGTCACCCGTCAGCCTCCGATGCTCCAGGGTAAACAGCCCCAGCCTGTTCAGCCTCTCCCTGTAGCTCAAACCTGTTTTCTTGTTTCAGACTGTTAAGTTATGCTCTAATGAACTAAATAAATCAATCTGATATGAAAACCTAAATATATTATACTGTTAAAGAAAATGAAACAAATGATTAATGGTACCGAATTTGTACCATTTTCTTCAATGGTTGCTATTGAAGCGTATTCCCAGAGACACCATTTTCTCGTGTGCATAGCCTTGAAGCACGAGGTATATCTCTTCCCCAGCAGAGATAAAATGCAGCCTGAATCTGGGGACAACTTTGCAACCCAAATGTCCCATCCCTCCCAGACAACTGGAAGCAGCCTGGTTGGGGTGGGGTGGGGGAGGGAGGCGTTACACTTGTATAAGTTGAGCATATGCGTATTAACCCTTCGAACCTCTGCCTTTTATAATGATCATCTCCACCTGATCTAAGAACTGGCCCCAGTTGCTGAATTCAGGTGACAGGGGGTTGAAATAGAATGGTGTTATATTTCCAGCAGGAAAACAGGCCGTTCAGCCCACTGGCCAGTGCTTTGTCCTAAACTAACCTCCTCCTTGAACTCTGCCAGTGGAGGTGAAATGGGGCTTGGGGCTCATTGAATATTTTTAAGGTGGAGTTACATAGATTCAAGCAATCGCCCTCCTGTTCTCAGGGATAGGTGAGAATGTGGAGTTCAAAACACAAGCAGATCAGCCATGATTTTACCGAATTGTGGCACAGGCTTCTTTCTCAGTTATTCGTATATTCTTCCCTTCCCTGTCCATCTCACCCTATCAGCATCTCCTTCTATTCCTCTCTCCCCTGTGTGTTTATCCAGTTTCCCCTTAAATGTCTCAGTATTTATCACCTCCAGCAGCAACCTGGAGCAGCCAGCCCCTCATTCTCACACTCTCTGAGTGAAGGGGTTACTCCTCAATTCTCCATTATATTTATTGGTGTCTGTTTCTAATCAATGCCCCTCGTTCTGGTGTCACCCTCAAGTGAAAACATTTTCTCTGCTTCCACTGAACCTGTCATAATCCTGAAGGCCTCTATCAGAGCTACCACTGTTTACCTCCTGTCTTTAACCTCCTGTCAGATTCTGCCTTGGAATATTTCAGTAAGCATCATAGGTACAAGTTAAACACCCACACAGAACATTTGTCGAGGCTGGTGAGAGTTAAAGTGTTAACTCCAAAGTGAACCAGAGGAGTTGGACGCTTGGCTGACTGTACCAACTGCTTCTCAATGTTATAAAGACATCAAACTTTCCCCCTCAGATTTACAAGATGCTCCAATGAGTGTTTTCCATTACGTCTGCGGCATATCTTCCAATTGTTGACCGTGCGTGATAATATTTAACACCTTCTCTGGAATATGAACCCAGATTGAAATGATCTAGTTTGATCACTGGATGCTCAGATTGTAACAGGGTCCACCTTTTGTTTAATCCCTGCCTGTGGACAATATTTTTATGGTTGCTGAAAAGAGAACCTGTGTTTCTGAAACGTTTGGGCTTGTCCTCATCATCAAACCACACCAGCTGCCAAAGGGACCTAGGCCTTGCTGGTTTAGTGCTGAATGTTCTGGCCCTACCCTTCATTAACCTAGAAAGGCAAAGCATCTTTCAGTTGTGAACATCTCATGATGCAAGCCTTTTCATGCTGCTCCTGGCCAATGGAGGATTATTTAGGAATGGTGTGCAGGGAGATGGAGGAAAGGCAGGAGCTTAACACTAGGTGATAGAATTGGAGCAGGTGCAACGGGCCAAATGGCCCCTTCTGTACTGTAACAATTCCACAATCTGTGCAGCAACTGTACAAGGTTTATTTTTATCCACAGGACCTCGTTGTCTGTCCAGAAACACATTCTACCAGCACACTGTTGAGCAATGTGTATGGGTTTCTGAGCTAGAGTGACACCAGGTACAGAGGCTGTATATCCCATTGGCTGATCAAACAAGCAGCCTCTTCCTGCAGCTGTTTATAGGCAGAGAGCAGATTGTATTCAGCCAACTCCGTGCTTGTAAAACCTCAATCAGAATGCCTCCTTTTGGATGTGATTGGACAGCACATGCTGAACAGTCTTGAGTACACTAATGTGTTATAGACCAGGCCAGACCCCTTCAAAATATTTTAAGAAAGTAGCCCAGACCCTAACTTTTGTAGTTGTTTTTAGCCGGTGTAAAGTGGATATTCCAGGAGGGATGCAGCTAGCCCAACCACTCAGTTTTAAACAAAACAATTTATTTACAGACTACTGAATGAAACATGAACAAAAGAGAACTGAATCTAGAATAATTTCACCGATCTGAAAACCCAAACAACTCCATCACAACTTAATGATGCTGTTCCAAATACCGGCAACATCCTGTAAACACCCCCTTGGCAAAAAAGATAAAAATCAGACAGAGGTTCTTGCAGGAAAGAGATTGCAGAGAGAGAGAGGATCAGCATGGAGCTGTTTCTTTGGGTCCAGTAGCCTCAAACAGACAGCTTCCTGAGCTGGCCACTCCCCTTTCATTGTACAACTGCTTTAAAACAACACTTAAAAACTTTTTCAAATAGTGATTCCAGACATATCGGAACCTCTGCCTTTACAACCTCTCTGAGAAAAAACAAGGACAACATAACCTTATTAAAGGAGCAGCGTTGTCAGAAATGACCAGTTTAAGATACTCTGTTGAATCGTAATGTTTACACTTGCAAAACGCACCATCTGTCCAGAAGGTGGCAGCCTACAGCTCCCACCAGGATAAGGCCTTGGCCAATCAGAAACCAGCTTGCCAACCAATCAGCAATCTTACCTTCTTAAGTATAAATTGTTGTGATGGTTTGAAATGTGGCATTTTTTTCATTGCACCTCATCATGGATGCCTCTCTTTTTTAGCAGGGCTCAATTTTTCATTTTTTTTGTGTTTCTCCTCACAGTTCAGTTACTAATAGTGTACTAAATAGTGTACTACAAGGATCTGTTTTGGGGCCAGTGTTGTTGATCATTTTTATAAATGATCTGGATGAGAGCGTAGATGGATGCATTATTGGAAACACCTATCTGACAGTGCAGCACCCCCTCCTTGACCTACACGGGGCCTGCAGCCTTTTGGATAGCAGTAACAGGATAGGTCAGAGCCAGCATGGATTTATGAAGGGGAAACCATGCTGGACTAATCTTCTGAAATTTTTTGAGGATGTAACTATGAAGAATAACAAGGGAGATCCAGTGGATGTAGTGTACCTGCACTTTCAGAAAGCCTTTGATAAAGTCCCACACAGGAGGTTAGTGAGCAAAATTAGGGTGCATGGTATTGGGGGCAAAATACTGACTTGGATTGAAAGTTGGTTGGCTAACAGGAAACAAAGAGTAGTGATAAATGGCTCCCTTTCGGAATGGCAGGCGGTGACCATTGGTGTGCCGCAGGGATCAGTGTTGGGACCTCAGCTTTTTACAATGTACATTAATGATATAGATGAAGGTATTAAAAGTAATATTAGCAAATTTGCTGATGACACAAAGCTGGGTGGCAGGGTGAAATGTAAGGAGGATGTTAGGAAAATACAGGGTGACCTGGACAGGCTAGGTGAGTGGACGGATGCATGGCAGATGCAGCTTAATGTGGATAAATGTGTGGTTATCCACTTTGGTGGCAAGAACAGGAAGGCAGATTACTACCTAAATGGAGTCAAGTTAGGTAAAGGGGCAGTACAACGAGATCTGGGTGTTCTTGTACACCAGTCAATGAAAGCAAGCATGCAGGTACAGCAGGCAGTGAAGAAAGCTAATAGTATGCTGGCCTTCATAACAAGAGGAATTGAATATCGGAGCAGAGAGGTCATTCTGCAGCTTTACAGGGCCCTGGTGAGACCACACCTGGTGTATTGTGTGCAGTTTTGGTCTCCACATTTGAGGAAGGACATTCTGGCTATTAAGGGAGTGCAGCGTAGGCTCATGAGGTCAATTCCTGGAATGGCATATGTTGAAAGATTAGAGTGACTGGGCTTGAGTTTAGAAGGCTGAGAGGGGATCTGATTGAGACATATAAGATTATTAAAGGATTGGACACTCTGGAGGTAAAGGTGATAGGTCGGAGAGGAGGGTGGAGTGGATAGGTGGAAGGTTACGAGGATGGTGCTGAGCTGGAAGTTTGGAACTGGGGTAAGGTGGGTGTAGGGGAAATGAAGAAACTGGTGAAGTCCACATTGATGCCCTGGAGAAAGAACACCTCATCTTCTGCCTTGGAACCCTTCAACTCCACGGCATCAATGTGGATTTCACCAGTTTCCTCATTTCCTCTCCACCCACTTTACATCAGTTCCAACCTTACAGCTCAGCACCATCCTCCTGACCTGTCCCATCTGTCAATCTTCCTTCCCAACTATCCGCTCCACCCTCCTCTCTGACCTATCACCTTTACCCCCATCTCCATCCATCTATTGCACACTCAGCTACCTTCCTCCCAGCCCCACCCCCCTCCCATTTATCTCTCCACCCTCGAGGGTCCCAGCCTCATTCCTGATGAAGGGCTCCTGCCCAAAATGTCGATTTTCCTGCTCCTCAGATGCTGCCTGACCTGCCGTGCTTTTCCAGTGCCACTCTAATCTTGACGCCACCACTTCCTCTGGCAGCTCATTCCATACACGTTCCACCCTCTGTGTCTATTCACTCTATCAATGCCCCTAATGATTTTGTAAACCTCTATAAGGTCACCCCCTCAGCCTCCAACACTCCAGGGAAAACAGCCCCAGCCTGTTCAGCCTCTCCCTGTAGCTCAAATCCTCCAACCCTGGCAACATCCTTGTAAATCTTTTCTGAACCCTTTCAAGTTTCACAACATCCTTTCGATAGGAAGGAGACCTAAATTGCACGCAATATTCTAACAGTGGCCTAACCAATGTCCTGCGTAGCCATAACATGACCTCCCAACTCCTGTACTCAATGCCCTGACCAACAAAGGAAAGCATACCAAATGCCTTCTTCACTATCGTATCTACCTGTGACTCTACTTTCAAGGAACTATGAACCTGCACTCCAAGGTCTCTTTCTTCAGCAACACTCTATCAACTGCTCCATCAGCTGCTGGGGATTAGAGTCAAAATTAGAGTGGTGCTAGAAAAGCACAGCAGGTCAGGCAGCATCTGAGGAGCAGGAAAATCGACATTTCGGGCAAAAGCCCTTCTTCAGGATTTTCCTGCTCCTCGGATACTGCCTGACCTGCTTTGCTTTTCTAGTACCACTCTAATCTTGACTCTGATCTTTGAGGGGCTCTATTCTCTCCCTAGTTACCCTTTTGTCTTTAATGTTTTTGTAAAAACCCTTTGGATTCTCCTTAACCCTATTTGCCAAAGCTATCTCATGTCCCCTTTTTGCCCTCCTGACTTCCCTCTTAAGTATACTCCTACTTCCTTTATACTCTTCTAAGGATTCACTCAATCTATCCTATCTATACCTGACATATGCTTCCTTCTTTTTCTTAAGCAACCCCTCAATTTCTTTAGTCATCCAGCATTCCCTGTACCTACCAGCCTTCTCTTTCACCCTGACAGGAATATACATTCTCTGGATTCTTATTATCTCATTTCTGAAGGCTTCTCATTTTCCAGCCGTCCCTTTACCTGTGAACATCTGCCCCCAACTGGCTTTTGAAAGTTCTTGCCTAATACCATCAAAATTGGCCTTTCTCCAATTTAGAACTTTAATTTTTAGATATGTTTTCATAAGTATTTTAAAACTAATAGAATTATGGGCGCTGGCCCCAAAGTGCTGCCCCACTGACACCTCAGTCACCTGCCTTGCCTTATCTCCCAAGAGTAGGTCAGGTTTTGCAGCTTCTCAAGTAGGTACATCCACATACTAACTCAGAACTCTTCACTGCCCTCGGGGCAATTAGGGATGGACAATAAACATTAACCGAGCCACCAGCAACCTGGTCCTGTGATTGAATAAAAGAAATGATTTGCGATGTTTAAAATTATGAGGGGGGCACACAGGAAGGATATTTTCCTCTTGATGGAAGAATTAATGACCAAGGAGATATAGATTGAAGACCAGTGGCAGAAGATTTAGAGGGATGTGAGGAAAATTGTTGTCACCCAGAGGGTGTGCGAATCTGGAGCTCTCTGCCTGTCAGGGTGGGAGAGGCAGAAACCCTCATTCATATTGAAGAAGTGTTTAGATGTGCCCTTGCAATGCCAAGGTAAACAGGGCTATGGGCCAAGTGTTGGGAAATGGGATTAGTTAGGTGTTTTTGACCCCACCTGGCCAATGGGTGCTGAGATCTCTCTGACTCAATGTTCCATTGAGGTTTTTGATGAATGCTTAAGGATTGTCTGATTAAATCTGAAACAGTGTTTCTGGACAAATGCATGAATCTTTTCTAACAATTGTATTGCGAGTGGTACTCTGTCATCGAACTAATTATTTGAAGTTTTGCTTTGAAATAATGTTCATCAAAATATTTAATAAACTTCATTAATTTGTTGAAGGTTTTAATGCATTAGATATATTTGAATGTTGATTATCCGGAAGATGTAGATGGCTAGAAAAGGTGACTCAGTCTATTTGTGTTTAGAAACCTGACAGAAGAAAGGGCGGAGTTGTGTTGAACTTATTTAAGTGTCATGTACTTTGTATCTTTTTCAGCTCTGAGTCAGAAGGCTGTTGGTTCAAGGCTGGCCTCAGGGGCAGAGTGTGAACTGTATGGTGCAGGCCCCGTGTAGGTCAAGGAGGGGGTGCTGCACTGTCAGAAGTGCTCGCTTTCAGATGAGATGGTCACCTTGATGCCCTCTCATCCTGCCCTCTCAGGTGGATAGTGAAGATCCTGTAACATAAATGTGAAGAAGGGTATTGTCCCAACATCACAGAAACGCGTCATCTGGCTATTATTATCTTATTGCTGCTGGTGGGATCTTATAAACCAGGGACCACATTTCCTGCAGTATAGCAGTGATGACAGTTTAACAAGTGCTTCATTACTTTGGGACATTTGACTTTTGTAAAGAGGATTATATAAATGCAAGTCTTTCTTCTGGTTTTGCTGTTAGTGGGAGCTTGCTGTGTGTAAATTGGCTGCTAGATTTCCTCCATTCCAACAGTGATTACTTTTTGCATATACTTTGTTGGTTGTACAGTGCACTGAGGGATTGTGAAAGGTGCTGTATAATTTGCAATCTGACTTTGCCAAAATCCTCTTGCTTCCATCTTTCCTTGACATCACCCAAAGCTGTTTCCTTGACATGAATAATGTTTGCGGACTGTCCTGATCACCACATTGCCCGATAGGACGTTCCGGAGAAATAAAACTGTCCTTAGTGCTGTCAAATAAGGAATGATCTGTAGAAATGGACAAATAATTGTTAATGTTCACGTCATGTCAACCTTTATTGTTCCAAAGCCATTCTGGATGAGACAGGCTATCAGTACCTCATGCACAAATGTCTCATTGATTTGTAGATTTGCTTTTACGCTTACAATGGAACTATTGCAGTGATGTGCTTGTGTCTTAATGCTCAAGGGTTTGATTGACTATGAGGTAACGTACAGAATCATCAAAGAGACTGTGTAAAGGTCTCCAAATATTGAACATGATGTTCTGTGACTTTACTGAGATAAAGGGTCTCTCACGCATTGTACAGAACACATTATTATTCAGAGTTCCACAGCAGGCTAGTCAGACACAAACCCAGTGCTGAAACCCAGGAAGATTATTGAGTGGTACCAGTGCTATTTTCTCCACCCCCAGCTGAAGCTCAAAGACTAACCCGAGCAGGCACCTGTTCAAAATGTATTTGACAGTTTTTCTCAAAATGGAAATGTTTACCATCCTTCTTCTGAAGCTGTTTAAATCAACAAATGAAGTAATTTGCATTCATATAGCATCCTTTTATATGCCTACTTCTTTTGTCATATGGCTTTATGTCCACATCTACAGGACACACTGGTCAGGGAGAAGTTGAAATCAAGAACTGTCTTTGGGTTTAGGCTTTTCTTGATCTCTGGTTATTGTTTATTAAATTAATTGCCATTGTGCCTGGTAATCTGAGAGACAGCAGGCTTTAACTTTACTGTTTGCCTTATTTACAAACTTCACTTTTACTTATTTAATTTAACTCTGCTCATGCTGTACTATTTATACCCCGTGGGGAGCTGCTCTGTGACATCATCACAAGCTTGCCCCATGACCTAAAGCCCAATGCAACATGCATCACCCCAAATCATAGCGACATGTTTTTTTTTTCAGATGTGTAACCATTGCTTTCATATAGGCAAATACAACAATTGCATTGATATAGCAGCTTTAGCATGAAGAAATGTCCAGAAGTGCCTCACAGTCTTGGAGGTTGGTCATTCAGAATGGATTCACAATCTTCACACAAAGGACCTCTTGCTAAAGGCTGTGGATATTTGGGGTCATTTGAAGCTTTTGAAACTAAATCTGTTCATGCGCTGGGATAATAAGGGATACGGAACAAAAATGAGATGAATAGATTTTGATGTAAGAATCAGCAAAGCTCCAGTTGAACTCTGGGCTGACATCGCTCCTCCCATTTCTGGATTCTGTTCTGGGCTGAGTTGGCTGGATTGCTGGTTTCTGATGCACAGTGACACCAACAGCGTAGGTTCAATTTCTGTACTGGCTGAGGGCATAATGAAGGTCCCACCTTCTCAACCTCTGGCCTCACTTTACCTGTGGGTTAAACTCACCACTAGTTGTCTCTCTCTCTCTCTCACTCACTCACTCACTCACTCACACACACACTCTGCAATGAGAGAAAGTGGCTAGAACAATGTGACTTTATTGTGATCTGACATCAGTGGTGGGTAAGTTGTTGGAGGGAATCCTGAAGGACAAGATTTACATGTATTTGGAAAGGCAAAGACCAATTAGGATTAGTTAACATGGCTTTGTGCGTGGGAAATCTAACAAACCTGTTTCGCTAACTTGATTAAGTTTTCTGAAGAAGTGATCACTTGGGTTCTGGGGGGAGCTAGCCAATTGGATGCAAAATTGACTTGAAGGTAGGAGACAGAGGGTGGTGGAGGGAGAGGGTTGTTTTTCAGACTAGAGGCCTGTGACCAGCGGTGCGCCACAAGGATCGGTGCTGGGTCCACTACGTTTTTTCATTTATATAAATGATTTGGATGTGAATATCGGAGGTAGGGTTAGTAAGTTTGCAGATGACACCAAAAGTGGAGATGTAATGGACAGCGAAGAAGGTTATCTCGGAGTCCAATGGTACCTTGATCAGCTGGGCTAACAGGCTGAGGAGTGGGAGATGGAATTTAATTTAGGTTAATGTAAGATGTCACATTTTGGTAAGGCAAATCAGGGCAGGACTTGTACAGTTAATGGCAGGGCCCTGGGGAGTGTTGCCAAACATAGAGCCCTGGGAGTGCAGGTGCATAGTTCATTGAAAGTAAAGTCTCAGGTGGATGGGATAGTGAAGAAGGTGTTTAGCATGCTTATCTTCATTGATCACTGCATTGAGTATAGGAGTTGGAAGGTCATGTTATGACCAATGTACAGGACATTGGTTAGGCTACTTTTAGAATACTGCTTTCAATTCTGGTCTTCCTGCTACAGGAACAATGTTGTTAAACTTGAAAGAGTTCAGAGAAGATTTACAAGGATGTTGCCAGGGTTGGAGGATTTGAGCTAGAGGGAGAGGCTGAACAGGCTGGGGCTGTTTTCCCTGGAGCGCCGGAGGCTGAGGGGTGACCTTATAGAGGTTTACAAAATTATGCGGGGCATGGATAGGGTAAATAGACAAGGTATTTATTGGGCTGAAGGGCCTGTTCTGAGCTGTACTGTTCTATGTTCTATGTATTTTCCCTGGGGAGTCCAAAACTAAAGGGCATAGGTTTGAGGTGAGAGGGGAAAGATATAAAAGAGACCTAAGGAGCAACATTTTTACACAGAGGGTGGTACGTGTATGGAATGAGCTGCCAGAGGAAGTGCTGGAGGCTGTTACAATTACAACATTTAAAAGGCATCTGGATGGGTATGTAAATAGGAAGGGTTTGGAGGGATATGGGCCGGGTGCTGGTAAACGGGGACTAGATTAGATTAAGATAGCTGGTCAGCGTGGATGAGTTGGATTGGAGGGTCTGTTTCTGTGTTGTACATCTCGATGACTTTGTACAAGGAGAGCTGATAACGCTCTGGGAAACAAGACTGGGTGGATCACTCTGAACTGTAGCAGTCAGGCTGTGCACAGCAATATCCGAAAAACCACAACTGAACTGAAAGACCATAGTTCTGGTTGGCACAGTGGCTCAGTGACTGGTACTGCTGTCTCAGAGGCCAAGGACCTGGGTTTGATTCCATCCTTGGCTGACTGTGTTGAGTTTGCATGCTCTCGCTGTGTCTGTGTCAGTTTCCTCCCACGGTTCAAAGATTGGCAGGCTAGGTGGGTTGGCCATGGGAAATGCAGGGTTAAGGAGATAGGCTGGGATGATTTTTGTAGGGTTGGTGTAGACTCGATGGGCCAAATGACCTGCTTCCATATTGATTCTCTGACTGTTGGACAGGATTTTAACAACATTTCACAACCCACCGTGAAAAAAGGAACAATTTCTGTACAGTTTGAACCTGTGAGTTTGAGGTCAGTGCCTGAGAGGTGCTGTTTAATGAGAGGGAGAGGTCACTGTTTCAGGTCAGGAATGTATAAGCTGGCTCTGAGCCGTTTTGGACTGAGGGATGCAAAGCTAAGAAATAGTGCTGATCTGAATCTGTTGCTATTGAAGCTCTGAGCTGGCACTGCAGTGGCGTTCAGCTCTGTTATTCATTTATTGGCACCTGTCAGAAAGATCAATTTCACATCCAGTTTTTGTATTGCCAGTCACTACAGACACAGTATGGTCAATAACCTCATGATCACAGCAATCAGAACATGATTCAGGTTGTCCTGATCTTTCAACTAAAGTGAGCTGGACAAACAGATCCAGGTCCAGGTAAACAAATCCTTCTCCAGCATCACAGAGCAGCACGCAGCTAAAGTGAGATTTATATCTGACAGACAAGTCCAAGGGAGTGAAGTCATGTTAAACATTACAGAAGCTTCGTCAGACCGCACTGAGGAATAACACTGTTCTCCATATGACAAACACATGTAGAAACACTGGGGAAAGTGACACGATTTTGTATCGAGCTGAGACATTACTGACAAACTGGGAGGGATTGAGCAGCTCTGGAAATTATTCTCCACATGAGGTGATTTAGAATTGAGCTGACCCAAGAGAGGTTATACAAGGTATGGCCTGTTTTCTCAAGGATTGAGAAGGTTAAGGGGTGATCTGATTGCAGTGTTTAAGTTAACAACAGGAAAAGGCAGGGAAGATAAAGAGAAACTATTTCCACTGATTGGAGATTCTCAAACTAGGGGCATTGTCTGAGAATGAGGGTCAGAGCGTTCAGGAGAGATGTTAGGGAGCACTTCGACACACAAAGGCTGGAAGGGTATTGGAACTGTCTTCCACAAACAGCAGTGGATGCTGGCTCAGTTGTCAGTTTTAAAGCTGAGATAGATATATTTTTGTTAAGGAAAGGTATTAAGGGATATGGGCCAAAGGCAGGGATATGGGGTTGGGCTATCTATGGATCAGCCATGATCCCATTAGATGGTGGAACATGCTCGAGGGGCTGAATGGCCTACTCCTGTTCCTCTGTTTCTACTAAAACTCCGAATAGACTGAACAGAGTAAATATGGAGACAATGCTTCCTTCTTGTGAGAGACATCAAGGCCCCCAGGGGTCTTCAATACGAGACACTTATTCATGAAACCAATTGGGTAATTAGGAGAAATAACTTCACTCAGAGGGCAGATAAAATGTGGAATTCACCAAAATGGTCATTTGGTTATTGCTGATAGAATCAATGGTTTTGAAGGGAAACTAGACAAGTACATGAGAGAAAAGGAACGTGGATGGAAAGATTTAATGCATAGCTCAAATGAGATAGAACAGAGGAAACTTGTGTGGACCAGTAACAGTAGTATGGTTCAGTGAGGCCGAACAGCCTCTTTCTGAAATACCATGTCTTGTTAATCCCTTGTGTGAAAGTTATTGGAAGTAGGTATTGAAAATTTCAAAGCATTTTGATAGAATTTTACAGGGGAAGGGTTTTAAAGAATAGAATTCAAATATGGGGCGGCCTGTATCTTACTGAAAGCTGGAACAAGGCTGAAGATCTGAATGTATATCTCATGTTTCTGTGTTCTTGTGTCTGATGGTGAGTGTATTCTGGGCCTGAAACTTTAATTTGCTGGTTCTGAGAATTTTGGCTGTATTTTTCATTCTGTGATGTGAGCTGATACAGTTTTTTTTGTTATTGGACCTTTGCCATTCACCTGGTTTACTCATCAGCCTGGTCCTCAGAGATTTGAAATAGATCCACTGGATTATGACAGATTGCTTTCAGAATGCATGAGGATGTGACTGAATCATTTTGGACTGCAAGTGTCAGCAATGTGAACCGACATTAATAATTTCTTTATGCTATTACTCAATTTGTGCTGCACCATGCATAGTCTTATCCTTCAGACGTCTTTTGTAATTGCAGTGTGATTTATACAAAGTTAGTACAAAGCTGATTGGGGAAAATTAATGCTTGTCGTGCTGGTAATCCTGAGTTCTGGAATGGTTCACTGACCGTGAAACATTCTAGCTGTGGAATCACAGCGGTAAACTCTGGCTGCTGTCTGGATGATGTTTGGTTCTTAAACGGATTGAACTTTTCTCAGTTTGCAAACATCCTGCTGAAGAATACGGTTTGCTGAATGTAATGTCACCATCACCCTTGATGTTACACTCTAGGATCAGTGCAGGAGGAGGCCATTCAGCCCACGATGCCTGCATTTGCTCATTAAAAGCATGATGCAATTATCCTGCTCCTCTGTCGTTTCCCCATATCCCTGTTCCTTAAATTTTATTCAGTTTTCTTTTGAAATTATTATTTAACCTGTTTCCATCATCCTTTCAGTCAATGCGTTCCAGATCATAACAACTCACTTTCTTTTATAGTTCTTTTAACAATCACTGAATATCCATATCCTCTGATTACCAGCTCTTCTGCCAGTGAAAACAGCATTTCTTTGTTACTTCATGTAAACTGCTATACTACACTCTTCAAACCCCTAAACACATGTACATACCCACACACCCACACACAGAGATAGACAGACAGACACACACACACAAACAGAGATAGACAGACAGACACACACACATACACACACACACACAGATAGACAGGCAGACACACACACACACAGATAGACAGACAGACACAAACATACAGATAGACAGACACAAACTGACGCACAGACACAGACCCCCCCACACACACAAAGACACACAAACACACACATAGGTGCACAGACACAATTACTCTTCGGACAGGTAAAATCAAATGGTCTAACATGGACACTGTGAGTGGAAATAAATTATAGACAGGATAAACAATGGATCTGAGAAACAAGACTGTAGACCACAAAATGGAGAGTTATCTACCTTACAGTTCTTTTGACCTTTGCAATGATGACAACACTGTTGTCTGCTGGATGACTATCATCCTTTAGTTTGATGGTTGACCTAGTGAATTTAGGACTTTTCTTGCATTATTAAGTTTTCCTGTTCATCCTGTCTTTTCCCTCACATGGAGAGAGAGAGAGAGAGAGAGAGAAAGAGAGAATAGTCTGTGCTTTCAATCGCAGGCTCTGAATTTTGTTTTTGGCACTTAAGGCTTTTTAAGACTCTCAACCAATCAGAGACATGCCAGAGAATTCCTAGAGGCCTGGCACTCCAACCACAACACCATAAACAAGCACATAGATCTAGATGCCATCTATCAACCCCTCAGAAAATGAACAGGAAATGACATCACCACAAACCCCAGGAACCCCATCCAGGAGAAAGATATAAGTAGAAAGCAGGAGATAACAGCTTCGCTTCACTTGGAGGTCACCACTGATGATGTTACCTAGCCAGGTAATGAAACGTCTGGATATTAAACCTACAACTCAGCGAGCAAACCTATACTCTAATCCTACACCCTAACCCTACACCCTAAACCCACACCCTAACCCTACACCCTAACCCTACACCCTAAACCTACACCCTAACCCTACACCCTAAACCTACACCCTAACCCTACACCTTAAACCTACACCCTAACCCTTCACCCTAACCCTACACCCTAACCCTAAACCCTAAACCCTAAACCTACACCCTAACCCTACACCCTAAACCTAAACCCTAAACCTACACCCTAACCCTACACCCTAAACCTATACCCTAACCCTACACCCTAACCCTACACCCTAACCCTAAACCTAAACCCTAACCCTACACCCTAACCCTACACCCTAACCCTACACCCTAACCCTACACCCTAAACCTACACCCTAACCCTAAACCCTAAACCTACACCCTAACCCTACACCCTAAACCTACACCCTAACCCTACACCCTAAACCTTAAACCTACACTCTAACCCTAAAACCTACACTCTAACCCTACACCCTAACCCTACACCCTACCCCTCAATCAGAGGACTGTTGTCGGGCAGAATTTCCTGAACCCCAAACATTCTCAGTGCTTGATTTCTCCCTCTTTTTGCTTCTAAAAAGCAACAATGTGTTAACCAGGTCAACAGTATACAACACATGATTTTCAAAGCCCTCCTAATAATATTCCAGTTATGTCAGTCCAACTTGCCTTTTGGTTTCAATGCCGAAAGTGGAAATATATGGTCTCTTAGATTATATAAAAGACCTGAAAGAAATGGCAATGGTTGCAAATGATGACTCAAAGCTAGGTCGGAATATAGGTTGTGAAGAGAACATAAGGAGAATACAAAGAGATATCGATAGGACAAGTGAATGGGGAAAGAGCTAGCAAATGGAGAATAAAGTGGAACTGTGAAATTGTCCATAACAACAGAAAGACTGAAAAAGAAGCATTCAATCTGAATGATGAGATACAGAGGGGAATGGGAGGCCTCATGCATTTCAGAATTCAGTCGTGGGACATCGGCACCACCAACTACCCCAGCATTTATTGTCCATCCCTAATTACCCAGAGGGCAATTACGAGTCAACCACATTGCTGTGGGACTGGAGTTACATGTAGGTCAGACCAGGTAAGGATATGAATCACATGTGTTTAGAGTGCAGCAGGAAAGCTAGCAGAATATTATGGTTTATCGTGAGGGCAGCTGCACACAGGAGTGGGGAGGTCATACTTGGGTTGTACAGAGTACATCTGGAGAACGGTGTACAGTATCACTGCTTATTGAAGGAAGGATGTAGATGTGTTGGAAACAATTCAAAAATGTATCTGATTAATACCTGGAATGTGTGGATTGTTTTATAAGGAAAGGTTGGACAGGCTGGGCTTATAACCACGGGAATTCAGAACAGTTAGAGGAGACTTAATTGAAACATTAAAGATCCTGAGGGACTTGACCGGGTGGATGTGAAAAGGATGTTTCCTCTTGTGGGAGAATCAAGAACTAGGGGGTCACTGTTTATAAAACATCAAGAATCTGTCATTTAAGATAGAGATGAGAAGAAGGTCATGAGTATTTTATTTACTTGTGGGTTGTGAGTGTCGCTGGCTGGTTCCAGCATTCATTACCCGTCCCTAGTTGCCCCTTGAGAAGATGGGGTGAGCTAAATTCTTGAACCGCTGCAGTCCATGTGCTGTCAGTGACCCACAATGCCCTGAGGGAGGGAATTCCAGGATTTTGACCCAGTGACAGTGAAGGAACGGTGATATATTTCCAAGTCAGGATGGTGAGTGGCTTGGAGGGGAACTTGCAGGAGGTGGTGTTCCCATATGTCGGCCCCCTTCTAGATGGAAGTGGTTGTGGGTTTGGATGGTGCTGCCTAAGGATCTTTGGTGAATTTCTGCAGGGCATCTTGTAGATAGTACATGGACGTACATGGAATAGTGTAGGTGGGATGGGCTTCAGATTAGTATGACGGGGGCACAACATCAAGGGCTGAAGGGCCTGTACTGCGCTGTAATGTTCTATGTTCTATAGTACACACTGCTGCTACTGAGCATCGGTGGGGGAGGGAGGGAATGTTTGTGGATGTGGTGCCAATCAAGTGGCTGCTTTGGCCTGGATGGTGTCAAGCTTCTTGAGTGTTATTGGAGCTGCCCCCATCCAGGCAAGTGGGGAGTATTCCATCACTCTCCTGATTTGTGCCTTGTAGATGGTGGACAGGCTTTGGGGAGACAGTAGATGAGTTACTCGCTGCAGGATTCCCAGTCTCTGAGCTGCTCTTGTAGCCACTGTGTTTATATGATGAGTCCAGTTGAGTTGGTCAATGGTAAATCTTTGGAACACTTTTTCTCCAAAAGGTGGGGAAGGCAGAGTCCTGGAATATTTTTAAGGAAGAGGTGGATTGGGGGGGGTGGGGGAGCGGGGAAAGGTTACTGAGTAAAGTAGTGATGTAATCAGATCAGCCATGATCTCATTGATTAGGCTCGAGGGGCTGAATGGTAGGTTTCTGTTCCTAGTCTGTGTGTTCATGTGATGGCCCTAACTCCCTGTAAGTGAAACCTGTTTCTTTGTTTGTGAAGCTGTTCAATGGCCCGTTGCTGTGGCAGAGCAGCTCCACCTGGTTGGCACAGTGGCTCAGTGGTTAGCACTGCTGCCTCACAGCACCAGGGACCTGGGTTCAATTCCAGCCTTGAGTCACTGTCTGTATGGGTTTCCTCCAGGTGCTCTGGATTCCTCCCACAGTCCAAGATGTGTGGGTTAGGTGAATTGTCCATGGGAAATTACCCATAGTGTTCAGGGATATGTAGGTTAGGGGGAAATGTAGAGTTGGAGAATGGGTCTGGTTGGAAAGCTCTTTGGAGGGTCGGTGTGGACGTGTTGGGCCAAATGGCCTGTTTCCACACCGTGGAGATTCTATTCTTTGATTTCTATGGTGCCAAGTACAAAGTCCCTTTGTATTAATTGGAATGTACATGGCTATCTAGACATCTGGTTTATTTTCTAACCATGACAATGTGTTTCACATACACCAGTCATTCATTAAACATCATTGTGTGAAATACATTATTTTGCGTGTGTGAACTATAAAATGGTGTGGGGTTAGGAAGTGCAGCAATGAATAGAAGGAAGCCCCCCCCCTCTCCCCATGAGCCCCCTGGGTCTCAGTGTTTGGGGAAGGAATCCTCACAAGGAGCTATTATGTGCCTTTGTTCGCCTGTCCACTGAAGTGGGAAGTGGAAAGTTTGTTGTTTGAATTCTTCCAGATATTCGAGGAAGGGATGTAGAAGTGTAACTATTCTGGTTCAGTGTTTGATGTCTGCCATCTTAGCGTCTCCATTCTGGACAATATGAAAGGTCCCAGGACATGACTGACTCCCTGGGCTTCACTCCACATCATCGTCGGTTTGGAGGAAGTGGGAGGATTGGAAAGAGAAGTTGTTCAGGGTGAGGACCAGTTCAGTCAGTCGAAGGAGGGTGTCAGTGGAAGGGTACTGGTTGGTACGGCGGGAAAGAAAGAAGCGGAGGGCTTTGAGTCCTTCGTGATGGGGGATGGAGGTGTACAGGGACTGGATGTCCATGGTGAAAATAAGGCATTGGGGACCGGGGAAGCGAAAATCATGGAGCAGGTGGAGGGCATGGGTGGTGTCCCGAACGTAGGTGGGGAGTTCTTGGACTAAGGGGGACAGGACGGTGTCAAGGTACGCAGAGATGAGTTCGGTGGGGCAGGAGCAGGCGGAGGTTTTGGAGGAAGTGGGAGGATTGGAAAGAGAAGTTGTTCAGGGTGAGGACCAGTTCAGTCAGTCGAAGGAGGGTGTCAGTGTGTTTTGGAGAAAGTGGGAGGATTGGAAAGAGAAGTTGTTCAGGGTGAGGACCAGTTCAGTCATGTTTTGGAGGAAGTGGGAGGATTGGAAAGAGATGTTTTGGAGGAAGTGGGAGGATTGGAAAGAGATGTTTTGGAGGAAGTGGGACAGAACCCCACTGGTCCTCACCTACCACCCCACCAATCTCCATGTACAGCGCATCATCTGCCGTCATTTCCGCTACCTCCAAACGGACCCCACCACCAAGGATATATTTCCCTCCCCTCCCCTATCAGCATTCCGTAAAGACCACTCCCTCAGTGACTCACTCGTCAGATCCACACCCCCCACCAACCCACCCTCCACACCCGGCACCTTCCCCTGCAACCGCAGGAGGTGCAAGACTTGCGCCCACACCTCCCCCCTCACCTCCCTCCAAGGCCCCAAAGGAAACTTCCATATCCGCCACAGATTCACCTGCACCTCCACACATATCATCTATTGCATCCTCTGCACCCGATGTGGCCTCCTCTATATTGGGGAGACAGGCCGGCTACTTGCGGAGCGTTTCAGAGAACACCTCTGGGACACCCGGACCAACCAACCCAACCACCCTGTAGCTCAACATTTCAACTCCCCCTCCCACTCCACCAAGGATATGCAGGTCTTTGGACTCCTCCATCGTCAGACCACAACAAAACGACGGTTGGAGGAAGAACGCCTCATCTTCCGGCTAGGAACCCTCCAACCACAAGGGATGAACTCGGATTTCACCAGTTTCCTCATTTCCCCTCCCCCCACCCTGTCTCAGTCAAATCCATCAAATTCAGCACCGCCTTCCTAACCTGCAATCTTCTTCCCGACCTCTCCGCCCCCACCCCAGTCTGACCTATCACCCTCACCTTGACCTCTTTCCACCTATCACATTTCCGACGCCCCTCCCCCAAGTCC
Source organism: Chiloscyllium plagiosum (assembly GCF_037043375.1). NCBI lineage: Eukaryota > Metazoa > Chordata > Chondrichthyes > Orectolobiformes > Hemiscylliidae > Chiloscyllium > Chiloscyllium plagiosum. Next base: position 1,873,553 of record NW_028270157.1, read on the forward strand.
CTCCTCCCTACCTTTTATCTTAGCCTGCTGGACAAACTTTCCCCATTCCTGAAGAAGGGCTTATGCCCGAAACGTCGATTCTCCTGTTCCCTGGATGCTGCCTGACCTGCTGCGCTTTTCCAGCAACACATTTCCAGCTTCACTCCACATCACTCAGATGCAGATTATCTAACCATTTATCACATTGCTGTTTCTGGGACCTTGCTGTCTGTTGTGTTTCCTGCTTACAAGACGATTAATTTGTTGGTAACTACCATGGGGAGTGGGTCTTTGAGGTTGTGAAGGCGCTATAGAAATTCAAGTTCTTTTGTCCCTTCTTGCTTGAATGTAGCTCTTGGCTGAAAAGCTATACCATCTCATATCTTCATGTCAAATTGCCAGGAAATAACCAGGAATCCATCATCAATTGTCAGGGGGAAGACCCGTCTGGGTCACTGATGTCATTCAGGGAAGGAAACTGCCATCCTTACCTAGTCTGGGCTACATGTGACTCCAGACCCACAGCAGCTGCCCTCTGCGATGGGCAATAAACATTGGCCTAGCCAGTGATGCACTCATTACACAAATGAATAAAGTAAAAGCCAACTCACTGAGTATGAGACGTTAACAGTTTTCATATCATTTGTTGTTGAATAGAAAGATTTACTCCATTATTGCCATTAAGGGAGTGAGAGATGGCCAGTACATATTGCCAATTGGCTGAGAATTTTAAACAAACATTTGAAACCCATTCTAAGATTGAGAGAAATAAAACTGTAGATAATAAATGACTGTGACCTCAGAACAAAGTTATTTTGCCTTAAGTAATAAATGACATTATAAACTCCGTCCATCCTTCTCAATAATCCCTGCCTGTGATCTAAACTCTGCGAGACACGTCCCTACATCAAGCCTGAGACACTCAGCTGCCCCTGTACCCTGTTCCCTATCTCTACAGTCTCCTTCACAAAACCCAACCTTGGCTCTTGCTGCAGTGTGGTGCTGAGGGATTGTGCTACTGACCGAGGTGCAATATTAAACCAAGGGGCCGTCCTCTCAGGCATACATGAACAATTAAGGCACGTAGGCAATTTCATGGCACTGTTTCACAGATCCCTGCAGTATGGAAGCAGGCCATTTATCCTACCACCCCTCCAAAGAACAACCCACCCATCCACATCTCACAGATGATGCACCTAACCTGTGGGAGGAAACCCCAAAGACATAGGGAGAATGTGCAGAGTCCACACAGACAGTCACCCGAGGCTGGAATCGAACCTGGGTCCCTGGTGCTGGGAGGCAGCAGTGCCACCCACTGAGCGACCGTGCTGCCCATTGAGACTGGTTTTATCACTTAATAAGATCATAGCTGATTTATTTGTGTTATAAATTCCACATTCTCCTTGAACCCCTGCCCCCCCCATTCTTTCCCTAAAAGGAATCCATTCTCACCTTCACCTGAAAAATATTCAATGCCCCAACCTTCACCACGTCCTCAGGCAGAGAGTTCCAAACTCGCACAACCCTCAGAGAGAAAAAAAATCTTCTCATCTCACCCCTAAAAGGGCACCTTTGAATTATAAACACTGCCCACTAGTTCTGGACTGATCCACAAGAGGAAACATCCTTTCCCCATCCACCTTGTTAAGGTCATTCAGGATCTGATACACTTCAATCAACTCACCCCCTCACTCTCTAAACTCCAGGGGAAACAAGCCCAGTCGGTCTAACTTTCCACATCAAACAGCCCACTCAGAGAACATAGAACAGAGAACATTCCAGCGCAGTACAGGACTTTCGGCTCTTGATGTTGTGCCGACCTGTGGAACCAATCTGAAGCCCATCTAACCTACACTATTCCATTATCGTCCATATGTTTATCCAATGACCATTTAAATGCCTTTAAGGTTGGCGAGTCTACTACTGTTGCAGGCAGTACGTTCCACACCCCTATTACTCACTGAATAAAGAAACAACCTCTGACATCTGTCCTGTATCTATCACCCCTCAATTTAATGCTATGTCCCCTCGTGCTCGCCGTCACCATCTGAGGAAAAAGGCTCTCCCTGTCCACCCTATCCAACCTTTTGATTATCTTATATGTCTCTATTAAGCCACCTCTCAACCTTCTTCTCTCCAATGAAAACAGCCTCAAGTCCCTCAGCCTTTCCTCACAAGACCTTCCTTTCATACCAGGCAACATCCAACTAAATCTCCTCTGAACCCTTTCCAAAGCTTCCACATCCTTCCAATAATGCAGTGAGCAGAACTGTACACAATACTCCAAGTGCAGCCGCACCAGAGTTTTGTACAGCCGAAGCAAAGCCTCATGGCTCTGAAACTGAGTCCCTCTACCAATAAAAGCTAACACACTCTATGCCTTCTTAACAACCCTGTGAAAGTGAGAACTGCAGATGCTGGAGATTAGAGTCAAGAATATGGTGCTGGAAAAGCACAGCAGGTCAGGCAGTATCAGAGGAGCAGGAGAGTCGACGTTTCGGACAAAAGCCCTTCATCGACTCCCCTGCTCCTCGGCTCCTGCCTAAACGCCTGTGCTTTTCCAGCACCACATTCTCAACTTCATAACAACACCATCAACCTGGGATCAATGTACCTGGACACTGAGATCTCTCTGCTCATCTACACTACCAAGAATCTTACCATTAGCCCACCACTCTGTATTCCTGTTGCTCCATCCAAAATGAATCACCCCACACTTGTCCGCACTAAACTCTATTTGCCACCTCTCAGCCCAGCTCTGCAGCTTATCCATGTCTCTCTGTAACTTACAACATCCTTTGTCACTATTCACAACTCCACCAATCTTAGTGTCATCCGCAGATTTACTAACCCATCCTTTTACACTCTCATCCAGTTAATTTATAAAAATGACAAGCAACAGTGGATCCAAAACAGATCCTTGTGGTACAACACTTGTAACTGAACTCCAGGATGAACATTTCCCATCAACCGCCACCCTCTGTCGTCTTTGAGCTCGCCAATTTCTGATCCAAACCACTAAATCACCTTCAGTCATAATATCCTAGCTTTTACGCTCAATTCCTTTCATAGCAGGGGATAATGGTGTTGAAGGTGGAGCTGTAGTTGATGTGCAGGAGTATGATGTAGGGATCCTTGTTGTCCAGATGTTCCAGGGATGAGTACAGGGCTAGGGATATGGTGTTCGCTGTGGACCTGTTACGTCGGTAAGCACATTGTAGGGGATCGAAGCAGGCTGGGAGACTGGAGTTGATGTGGGTCATGAACAGACTCTCAAAGTACCTCATGATTACGCCTCCCCATCTTTCTCTCCTCCTGCAGGTCACTCTTTAAAAGTTCCTGCTTTGGCCAAGCTTCTGGTCACCAAACCTAACCTCTCCGTTCATGGGTCGGTCTCAAATGTTGTTTGATAATTGCTCCAGTGAATTGCTTTGGGATATTGTTACTCTGTCCCTGTATTTGAACCGACCAGTTGAATTTCATAGTCAAGAGTGTGGTGCTGGAAAAGCACAGCTGGTCAGGCAGCATCCGAGGAGCAGGGTGAAGGGCTTATGCCTGAAACATCGATTCTCCTGCTCTTTAGATGCTGCCTGATCTGCTGTGCTTTTCCAGCACCATACTTTCGACTCTAATCTCCAACATCTGCAGTCCTCACTTTCTCCCAGTTGAATTTCATCTTTATTTTCAGAAACAATCCAAATAAACTTGTCTATCCAATCATTGTATTGACAACAATGGGAGACTATGATTGCTGTATGGATTGTGTGAATGTGGGGCTGGATTAGATTAGCTAGGCTAAGAGTCCCTTTGATGAAAGGACTCTGAGACAGTCAGGATGTTGTCTAGACTGAACCTCATCAGCTATGCGACATGTCACATCAACAGTCAGGTTTGTAACCCCAAGTGTTCTTTGGTCAGAGTCAAACCAGCTGTGATATCAAATCTGAAGGGCATGACAACTGAAGTGAACACAGTCAACAATGTGCACAGCCCTGCACTGGAATGAAACAGCGCAGGGCCTTCCTGGAGCATGGCCATTCAACCATTTCACATCCTTCACACACTCTCCTGTTGGAAATGTTACTGTCTGAGCTATCTCCTCTGGCAATGCCACAATGGTTTAATCAGACAGCAAGTGAAAAAGATGGCAGCCTAACAAAAAGGTCACATTTAACCTGAACACCAATTTAAACCATGATTAGTTTATTGATGGGATAGATCATGAGTTGGAATGACAGTGTAAAGTGGGCAGTCATTAATTTTGCTTTTTCCAACTGCAGTGAAACCATAAAGAGAGATAAATCTCCAACTATTTCTGACAAAAGTCCCAATGATTCTCCTTATCCCTGCAACCTCCTCAGGGATATTTCTCCAAACCCAACTCTTTGTACAGGTCATTGAGTCATAGAGATGTACAACATGGAAACAGATCCTTTGGTCCAACTCATCATCCATGCCGACCAGAAAATCCTAAATTAATTGAGTCCTGTTTACCAGGACCCGACCCATATCCCTCTAAACCTTTTTAATTCATATACCCATCCAGATGCCTTTTAAATGTTGCAATTGTACCAGCCTGCACCTTTTCATCTGGCAGCTCATTCCATACACGTACCACACTCTGTGTGAAAAAGTTGCCCCTTAGCTCCCTTTTATATCTTTCCTCTCTCATCCTAAACCTATGCCCTCTAATTCTGGACTCCCCGACCCCAGGGAAAAGACCTTGTTTATTTAGTCTATCCATGCCCCTCATGATTTTATAAACCTCTATAAGGTCACCCCTAAGCATCCGATGCTCCAGGGAAAACAACCCCAGTCAATTCAAACTCTCCCTACAGCTCAAATCCTCCAACCCTGACAACATCCTTGTAAATCTTTTCTGAACCCTTCCCATAGCGGGAAGACCAGAATTGTACGCAGTATTCTAAAAGTAGCCTCACTAATGTCCTGTACAGCTGCAACATGTCATCCCAACTCCTATACTCAATAAAGGCAAGCATACTAAACGCCTTCTTCACTATCCTGTCTACCTGAAACTTCATCTTCAACATCTTCATGAACCTGCACTCCAAGGTCTCTTTGTTCAGCAACGCTCCCTAGGACCTTACCATTAAGTGTATAAGTCCTGCTAAGATTTGCTTTCCCAAAATACAGCACCTCGCATTTATCTGAATTAAACTCCATCTGCCACTCCTCAGCCCATTGGCCCATTTGATCAAGATCCTGTTGTAATCTGAGGTAACCCTCTATGCTGTCCACTACACCTCCAATTTTGGTGTCATCTGCAAACTTACTAACTGTACCTCTTGTGCTCGCATCCAAATCATTTATGTAAATGACAAAAAGTAAAGGACCCAGCACCGATCCTTGTGGCACTCCACTGGGCACAGGCCTCCAGTCTGAAAAACAACCCTCCAGCTCCATTCCCTTTCTCCTAACTTCGAGCCAATTTTGTGTCTAATGGCTAGCTCTCCATGGATTCCATGTGGTCTAACCAGATGACCAAACTCATGGTTAAATATCTCTGTATAGTGCTCAATGTTTAATTTTGTTGTACAATCTTCCTGTGAAGCACCTTGGAATGATCATGACACGTGAGGTTCTGTAAGATTTGAGGTTGTTGTTTGTCAGACAGCATTGACTTGGGTCTGTCTGAAGAATTGTAAAGGAGACTTTTCCTCAGGGCAGGATGGACTGGTACGAGGGGTCATAGTTTGAAGATTTTAGGAGGAAGGTATAAAGGAGACGTCAGAGGTAGGTTCTTTACGCAGAGAGTTGTGAATACATGGAATGTGTTGCCAGTGGTGGTGGTGGAAGCAGAATCATAGAACATAGAACATAGAAGAATACAGCGCAGTACAGGCCCTTCGGCCCTCGATGTTGCGCCGATCCAAGCCCACCTAACCTACACTAGCCCACTATCCTCCATATGCCTATCCAATGCCCGCTTAAATGCCCATAATGAGGGAGAGTCCACCACTGCTACTGGCAGGACATTCCATGAACTCACGACTCGCTGAGTAAAGACATTGGGGACATTTAAGCGCCTGCTGGACATGCACATGGATAGCAGTGAGTTGAGGGGTGCATAGGTTAAGTTATTATATTTTGTGTTAGGATTAAGTCTCGGCAAACATTGTGGGCCAAAGGGCCTGTTCTGTGCTGTACTTTTCTATGTTCTATGAGTCAATGAGATGGAACCTGTTCACTTCAGGACCTTGTTATTGTGCGTCAGTTTGATTTTTAACTGGCTCCTCTGGTGAAAAGGTGCAGCTAGCTCTGGAGTAAGTTCTCGGCTTTTGGTATCAGAATCTATGAGAGCAGGGTTTGTTTCAGTGTTTCTGATTAGTGTTCCTGCTGACTCCTCAGTCCATTACTCAGAGCTCAGCTCCGTCTAGACTCTGTTCTTCCATCACTCCATCTGCTGTATTATCCTCATTGGGTGAGCTTGAAGAAGATTATGAATTAGGAGTTCATAAAGCTCCTGATGATTTATTCTGCACCGTTTGTTAGAGTTGACTCGATGAAAATTATTTGACTGCGCTGTAGTTCAGAAAGTGGTGCAGGTATTTATTGGAAACATTGGGACCTGGACACAATCTATCTACATGCGGTTTACTTGAAGTGAATGAATTATAAAACCCCCTTCTGTAAGAGGCTTCTCATTTGAAGAAAGTGGATTGGGTAAGATCAGTTTGAGGGAGTATTGCACTGATCTTATTTATCCCCCCCCCCCCCCACATTAACACCACCTTCCGGGTTTCAGGTGTTTGTTCACTCGCTGGGTCACCTACTGATGTTCCCACAGTCCGGTTCTTGGTCAATGCTTGTCTTTTTCTCATATTTAATTAGAGTGTAATGATTAGATAGGAAATTATACCGATTCAGTACCAATGAATGGCCATTCCCATCACATCTGTATTGGTACAGATGGCATGAACATTTATCTGTAATCTGGCACGGACCAAATGCAGTATCTTTAGCTGGAGCTTTTGGCATGATTGTCTGATGTCAAGAGTGTGGTGCTGGAAAGGCACAGCAGGTCAGGCAGCATCTGAGGAGCAAAGGAATCGATGTTTCGGGCAAAAGCCCTTCATCAGGAATTTTAAGAAGGGCTAAACCCGAAACATTGACTTCTCCACCTCTGGAGACTGCCTGCCTTGCTGTGTTCCCTCACCCTGCTGATGCTGCCTGCCTTGCTGTGTTCCTCTCCCTCCTGATGCTGCCTGCCTTGCTGTGTTCCTCTCCCTCCTGATGCTGCCTGCCTTGCTGTGTTCCTCCCCCTCCTGATGCTGCCTGCCTTGCAGTGTTCCTCTCCCTCCTGATGCTGCCTGCTCCCAGGTTAGAACACACTCACAGCCAGCTCCCAGGTTAGAACACACTCACAGCCAGCTCCCAGATTAGAACACACTCGCAGCTTGCTCCCAGGTTAGAACACACTCACAGCCAGCTCCCAGGTCAGAACACACTCACAGCCAGCTCCCAGGTTAGAACACACTCACAGCCTGCTCCCAGGTTAGAACACACTCGCAGCCTGCTCCCAGGTTAGAACACACTCACAACCAGCTCCCAGGTTAGAACACACTCACAGCCTGCTCCCAGGTCAGAACACACTCGCAGCTTGCTCCCAGGTTAGAACACACTCACAGCCAGCTCCCAGGTCAGAACACACTCACAGCCAGCTCCCAGGTTAGAACACACTCACAGCCTGCTCCCAGGTTAGAACACACTCACAGCCAGCTCCCAGGTTAGAACACACTCACAACCAGCTCCCAGGTTAGAACACACTCACAACCAGCTCCCAGGTTAGAACACACTCACAGCCTGCTCCCAGGTTAGAACACACTCACAACCAGCTCCCAGGTTAGAACACACTCACAGCCAGCTCCCAGGTTAGAACACACTCGCAGCCTGCTCCCAGGTTAGAACACACTCACAGCCAGCTCCCAGGTTAGAACACACTCACAGCCTGCTCCCAGGTCAGAACACACTCACAGCCTGCTCCCAGGTCAGAACACACTCACAGCCTGCTCCCAGGTTAGAACACACTCACAACCAGCTCCCAGGTTAGAACACACTCACAGCCAGCTCCCAGGTTAGAACACACTCGCAGCCTGCTCCCAGGTTAGAACACACTCACAGCCAGCTCCCAGGTTAGAACACACTCACAGCCTGCTCCCAGGTTAGAACACACTCACAGCCAGCTCCCAGGTTAGAACACACTCGCAGCCTGCTCCCAGGTTAGAACACACTCACAGCCAGCTCCCAGGTTAGAACACACTCACAACCAGCTCCCAGGTTAGAACACACTCACAACCAGCTCCCAGGTTAGAACACACTCACAACCAGCTCCCAGGTTAGAACACACTCACAGCCAGCTCCCAGGTTAGAACACACTCGCAGCCTGCTCCCAGGTTAGAACACACTCACAGCCAGCTCCCAGGTTAGAACACACTCACAGCCTGCTCCCAGGTTAGAACACACTCACAACCAGCTCCCAGGTTAGAACACACTCGCAGCCTGCTCCCAGGTTAGAACACACTCACAGCCAGCTCCCAGGTTAGAACACACTCACAGCCAGCTCCCAGGTTAGAACACACTCACAGCCAGCTCCCAGGTTAGAACACACTCACAGCCTGCTCCCAGGTTAGAACACACTCACAACCAGCTCCCAGGTTAGAACACACTCGCAGCCTGCTCCCAGGTTAGAACACACTCACAGCCAGCTCCCAGGTTAGAACACACTCACAGCCTGCTCCCAGGTCAGAACACACTCACAGCCTGCTCCCAGGTCAGAACACACTCACAGCCTGCTCCCAGGTTAGAACACACTCACAACCAGCTCCCAGGTTAGAACACACTCACAGCCAGCTCCCAGGTTAGAACACACTCGCAGCCTGCTCCCAGGTTAGAACACACTCACAGCCAGCTCCCAGGTTAGAACACACTCACAGCCTGCTCCCAGGTTAGAACACACTCACAGCCAGCTCCCAGGTTAGAACACACTCGCAGCCTGCTCCCAGGTTAGAACACACTCACAGCCAGCTCCCAGGTTAGAACACACTCACAACCAGCTCCCAGGTTAGAACACACTCACAACCAGCTCCCAGGTTAGAACACACTCACAACCAGCTCCCAGGTTAGAACACACTCACAGCCAGCTCCCAGGTTAGAACACACTCGCAGCCTGCTCCCAGGTTAGAACACACTCACAGCCAGCTCCCAGGTTAGAACACACTCACAGCCTGCTCCCAGGTTAGAACACACTCACAACCAGCTCCCAGGTTAGAACACACTCGCAGCCTGCTCCCAGGTTAGAACACACTCACAGCCAGCTCCCAGGTTAGAACACACTCACAGCCAGCTCCCAGGTTAGAACACACTCACAGCCAGCTCCCAGGTTAGAACACACTCACAGCCTGCTCCCAGGTTAGAACACACTCACAACCAGCTCCCAGGTTAGAACACACTCGCAGCCTGCTCCCAGGTTAGAACACACTCACAGCCAGCTCCCAGGTTAGAACACACTCACAGCCTGCTCCCAGGTTAGAACACACTCACAACCAGCTCCCAGGTTAGAACACACTCGCAGCCAGCTCCCAGGTTAGAACACACTCACAACCAGCTCCCAGGTTAGAACACACTCACAGCCAGCTCCCAGGTCAGAACACACTCACAGCCTGCTCCCAGGTTAGAACACACTCACAGCCAGCTCCCAGGTCAGAACACACTCACAGCCTGCTCCCAGGTTAGAACACACTCACAGCCAGCTCCCAGGTTAGAACACACTCACAGCCAGCTCCCAGGTTAGAACACACTCACAGCCAGCTCCCAGGTCAGAACACACTCACAGCCAGCTCCCAGGTTAGAACACACTCACAGCCAGCTCCCAGGTTAGAACACACTCACAGCCAGCTCCCAGGTTAGAACACACTCACAGCCAGCTCCCAGGTTAGAACACACTCACAGCCAGTTCCCAGGTCAGAACACACTCACAGCCAGCTCCCAGGTTAGAACACACTCACAGCCTGCTCCCAGGTTAGAACACACTCACAACCAGCTCCCAGGTTAGAACACACTCACAGCCTGCTCCCAGGTTAGAACACACTCACAGCCTGCTCCCAGGTTAGAACACACTCACAGCCAGCTCCCAGGTTAGAACACACTCACAACCAGCTCCCAGGTTAGAACACACTCACAACCAGCTCCCAGGTTAGAACACACTCACAACCAGCTCCCAGGTTAGAACACACTCACAGCCTGCTCCCAGGTTAGAACACACTCACAACCAGCTCCCAGGTTAGAACACACTCACAGCCTGCTCCCAGGTCAGAACACACTCACAGCCTGCTCCCAGGTTAGAACACACTCACTGCCTGCTCCCAGGTTAGAACACACTCACAACCAGCTCCCAGGTTAGAACACACTCACAGCCTGCTCCCAGGTTAGAACACACTCGCAACCTGCTCCCAGGTTAGAACACACTCACAGCCTGCTCCCAGGTTAGAACACACTCACAACCAGCTCCCAGGTTAGAACACACTCACAACCAGCTCCCAGGTTAGAACACACTCACAGCCTGCTCCCAGGTTAGAACACACTCACAGCCTGCTCCCAGGTTAGAACACACTCACAACCAGCTCCCAGGTTAGAACACACTCACAGCCTGCTCCCAGGTCAGAACACACTCACAGCCTGCTCCCAGGTTAGAACACACTCGCAGCCTGCTCCCAGGTTAGAACACACTCACAGCCTGCTCCCTGGTTAGAACACACTCACAGCCAGCTCCCAGGTTAGAACACACTCACAGCCTGCTCCCAGGTTAGAACACACTCACAGCCTGCTCCCTGGTTAGAACACACTCACAGCCTGCTCCCAGGTTAGAACACACTCGCAGCCTGCTCCCAGGTTAGAACACACTCACAGCCTGCTCCCTGGTTAGAACACACTCACAGCCAGCTCCCAGGTTAGAACACACTCACAGCCAGCTCCCAGGTTAGAACACACTCACAGCCTGCTCCCAGGTCAGAACACACTCACAGCCAGCTCCCAGGTTAGAACACACTCGCAGCCTGCTCCCAGGTTAGAACACACTCACAACCTGCTCCCAGGTTAGAACACACTCACAGCCTGCTCCCAGGTTAGAACACACTCACAACCAGCTCCCAGGTTAGAACACACTCACAGCCTGCTCCCAGGTCAGAACACACTCACAGCCTGCTCCCAGGTTAGAACACACTCACAGCCTGCTCCCAGGTTAGAACACACTCACAGCCAGCTCCCAGGTCAGAACACACTCACAACCAGCTCCCAGGTTAGAACACACTCACAGCCTGCTCCCAGGTTAGAACACACTCACAACCAGCTCCCAGGTTAGAACACACTCACAGCCAGCTCCCAGGTTAGAACACACTCGCAACCTGCTCCCAGGTTAGAACACACTCGCAGCCAGCTCCTGAACTGAAAAGCTGCACCATCTGAAATTCCCCTTGCTCTCTCCCCCATTGAGCCACACGCTGATGAGAGAGAGTGCCAACAATTCATTTTCCCATGTTTATATTTATTTGAGGGAGTAAATTTACAGATGCTGTGCTGTATTTTAACTCCTGATTTAATGGGTTTATGGTTTGGCAAGCCTGAGTAGGAGATTTCTAAACATTAAAATGTTTCCTTCTAGGGTAGTAATCTGTACCTATAAACATTGATCTGGGAAAGGTACTGGCTACTTTCCTGAAGTCAGTTCTTCCATTCAGCCGTGGAGATAGCAAGTGCATTGTAGATTAAAACAAACTTTCTGTTGCTTCACAGTCAATCCTCCCATTGCCCTGCGATATATCAGAGATATTCATTCTCAGCATTCACTGAGCAGTCAGCTTTTGTACTTGGCCTCATATTGTCAGAACCTGACAGCAGTGGTGAATTGTGTCATGTGCTGGATCTCGGAAAGTTCCTCCTGTGCTTCCCGTTTTCTGGAGCTGCAGTTGTCTAGATGAAAACTGAGCTATTGTGTATTTTGGTCAGGTTCATTGAGCTGAATGATTGGTCACTGCAGTGGGAGAAACCCTTTTCACCCCCACCTCCCTGTCATCCCCTTCTTCCTGAGTAAACCCGAATACATCACTCCACCTTTAAGAAGTGTCAATGTTCGCAGGGATTTCAAAATGCTCCATTAGCGTCAGTCCTGACTCTCCTCTGAATGTGGAGGCTGTGGGTTCAAGTCCTGCTGCAGAATGTCAACACAAAATCTGGGCTGGCCGTCCCAGTGCAGTACCGAGGCAGTGCTACACTGCCAGACGGTGCTGCCTTTTGAATGTTAGACCCAGGCACCAGCAACTCTCTCAGGGGGATTCAGAACATCACATGGTGCTATATCAGAGAAAGGCAGGGAACCTCTCTCAGATGTGCTTGCCAACACCTTTTCCTTAACCAATATCACTAATCAGATTATCCGGTCATTATCATTGTGGGATCTTGCTGATCACCAGTTGTCTTGTTCATTACATTGCAATGGTGACCCTTTCAGAAGACCTGGTGAAATGCAGTGTGCTTTGGGATATCATGTGGTTGTGAAAGGAGCTGGATAAATACAGAATTGGTCTGATCAAGTGTCACTGGCCCTAAAACATTGACTCTGTTTCTCTCTGTACAAATGCTGCCAGACCTGCTGAGTTTCTCCAGCATTTTCTGTTTTTGTTTTGAAATACAGCTCTTTCTGTCCTTTCTCTCCAACCTGCTGAGGCACTAACTCGACTTTCCTGTGAATTTAAACCTTGTGTGAACTGAATACAGAATTGACAGAATTATTACAGAGCAGCAGGAGGCCATTTGGCCCATCATGCCTGAGCAGTTTACTAGATCCACATTTAATATCAATCACTTCTTGATAGCCCTGGGAAGTGAAAGGCAGAGGCTTGTTAGAAAGTCAAAGAGCCCATTGTGGCTGTATGTTAGACCTGAGTACCCACTGTAACTAACTCCCTGTTAAGCTGTCTGTATATTATATTTGTTAGTAACAGATATCTTCTATTTGTTTTAGTTTTTATGGTCACTGAGGGCTTTCACATTGAAAACACTTGAATGACATTGACAGCAAAGTGGCCCCGATATACAGCTAAACCAACTCACCATCATGAGAGATTAACTCACAAACAAAAACAGAAAGTGTTAGAAAAGCTCAGCAGGTCTGGCAACATCCATGGAGAGAAATCAGAGTTCACGTTTTGGGTCCAGTGATCCTTCCTGAGAGGAGATTTACTGGTGTCTCTGGGAAAGCATCTCTTATGGATCAGATTCAATGTTGGAGAATCTGTGGCTGTCTCACTGTTGGATTTACTCTTGCTCAGGCTGCCTGAGGAACTCATTTCAGGCACAGACTCCAGTGCAGTACTAAGGGAGTGCTACACTGTCAGAGGACACCTCTTGCAGATGAAACGTTAATCCAAGGTCAGTCTGCCTTCTCACGTTCAAGCTGGACTGGTGCTGTTTTGAAACACAACAAGGGAGATTGCCCTGGTGTTGAGGCAACAGTTATCCTTTGACCAACATTGAAAAATATTCTGATTACATCCACGCAAGCATTTAAATCAGGGGCAGGAAGAGGCCATTCAGCCCCTTGAGCCTGCTCCTTCCACTCAGTAAGATCATGGCTGACCCTGATTGTAAATGTGACTCCACAAATTCTGCCTGTCAGTGATAACCTTTCACCCCCTCATTTCACCCGAATCCATCCACCACTGCCTCAGAAACATTCAACAACACCTGCTTCTCGCACCTTCCCAGGATGAGAGATTCGATTCCCTATAGTGTGGAAACAGGCCCTTCGGCCCAACCAGTCCACACCGACCCGCCGAAGAGTAACCCACCCAGACCCATTTCCCTCTGACAAATGCACATAACACTACGGGCAATTTAGCACGGCCAATTCACCTGACCTGCACATCTTTGGACTGTGGGAGGAAACCGGAACACCCGGAGGAAACCCACGCAGACACGAGGAAAATGTGCAAACTCCTGACAATCACCTGAGGCGGGAATTGAACCTGGGTCCCTGGTGCTGTGAGGCAGCAGTGCTAACTACTCAGCCACCATGACGCCCACAAGAGCTTGAAAGACCGTGACTGGCTGTGAGAAAACGATTCTCCTCCTCTCTGTTTCAAATGGGCAGCTGCTTGATTGAAGCACAACAGACCCTGAGGAAACTTGGTGGATGGGGAGAGGAGAGCTCCTCCTGTGGGACAATCTGGAACCCAGGGGTCAGCGTTGACAAAATAAGTCATCTCTGGCCCCTCTGTAACTCCAGTGGATACACGCCCAGTCGGACTAACTCTTTCCCATAGGACAACCTGCCCATTCCAGGGGTTAGTCAGGTAAACCTTCTCTGAACTATCTCCAATGCATTTACACCCATCCTTAAATAAGGAGACCAATACTGTACACAATGCTCCAGATGCAGTCTCACCAATACCCCTTGCAATAACCTATACCATTCTATGAACTTCCCTGATTATCTGCAGACTAATCTTCTCTGGTTCATGTACAGGGACATCCAGATCCCTCTGTATCTCAGAGCTCTGTAACCTCTCACCGTTTAAATAAGATGTAGCTTTTTGATTCATCCTACCAAGATGGACAATTTCACACTTTCCCACAATATACATTTTTCATATCTTTGCTTCCTCACTTAATCTATCAATATCGTTTTTGTAACCTCCAGTACCTACTTGTCTTTATGTCATCAACAAATGTACTGGTTATCATGTCATAGAATGAGGGACCTTGCTGTGAATAAATTGGCTGTTGTATTTTCAGCATTAGAGCAGTGATTGTAATTCACAAAGTACTTTACTGGTTGTAAATAGCTCTTAGGGAAATTCAAATCATCGTCAGGGAGTCACAGAGATCTATAGCAAAGACAAAAGGCCTTTCAGCCCAGTCAACACCAGTCACCTAATTATTCATGTTCAAATTTCCAGCATTTGGCTCACCTCTGATTTTTTGCAAATCACCTTAAATCCATGTCATCTGGTTGCCATCCCTTCACCCAATACAAACAGTTTCTCTTTTTTCTCTCGATCTGACCCTTTCCAGGTTGGAACATCTCTACTAAATCTGTTCTTAGCTTTCCTGCTCTCTGGAGAATAACCTGAACTTTTTTTCTCTCTCTCTCTCGCTCTTTTTCTGTCTGTCTCTCCCTGTGTCTCACTCTCTGACTCTCATTCCATGTCTCTCTCTCTCTCTTTCTCTCTCTGTCTGTCTCTCTCTGTCAGTTGCTCTGTCTCACACTCTGTGTCCCTCACTCCCTATGTCTCTCTTTGTCTTTGTCTCTCTCTCTGTCTCTCTATTTCTCAGCCTGTGTCTCTCATTCCCTGTGTGTGTGTGTCTCTCTTTCTGTCTTTCTGTCTCTCACTCTGTGTCTCTCTCTTTCTCTCTCTCTCAGTCACTCTGTCTCACCCTGTGTCTCTCACTTCCTCTGTCTCTCTATCTGTCTGTCTGTCTGTCTCTCTCTCTCGCTGTCTCTAACTGAAGTCCTTCATCCTGAGAACCATTCTTGTGAATTTATTTTGCCTCCTCTTTAACATCTTCATGACCTTTCTGAAGCATGGTGCTGCCAGAGGGGACACACATCTCAAACTGGGGCTGATCTATTGTTTGATGAAATTCCTGCTTGTTTGAGGGTTAGATTTGAAGGTATAATGGGCAGCACAAGTTGTTGCTGTAGTTGCACAAGGAGCAGAACATACAGGTTGCTACAAGCAGTGAAGGGCACGACATGAGAATGTTGTTACTCTGACTGAAATCATGTAGCTCTGTACAGGATACAATATCCAATGTTTCACCTGTTTGTGCCAAAGGAATTCTTCTCAAATCTGGCTTTACTGAGTGACTCTGGAAGGTTGTGATGTTAGTGGATGGTTCAGTCCCGATAACCTGGGACCTGAGAGCCATTTATTGAGGAATGTGACAGAAAAGACCGTTACTCCATCAGGGAACCAGGGCAGGTACAATGAACTTAAAGGTGTCCATCTATGTGTGTTGTGGTAGCAGGTTGGAAAGAGGATTGGAAATACATATTAAAAAGGGAGTGAAAGACCATGCAGGGTGTGGGGAAAGAACGGGGGCACTAACTGGATAGAGTTTTCAATGTCCCAAGGCACCTGGCCTCTCTTTGTGCCGGTGAGTCTGTGTTTAAATACAGATTCTGAATCCAGAGGGGATGTGCTGAAATCTCACCCCAGCTGCTTGAGAAATTTAACATCTATTTAAAACAAAATGTGAGTCAATATACTGATTGCAAGTTCAACTTGATGCAGTTGGATTGCTGTGAAATCCGAACAGACTTCACAATAACGTGAGTGAATAAAGCTGCAGGGCATGGACTGCCCATTTTACAATTTTGCCAAAGGTAACTTTGACCCCCATCTTCACTAAGCACACTTAGCCAATCTTCACCCTTCCTATATTCTCTGAAACATCATTGCTTCACTGATACCAGTGCTCGCTGCCTGATCGGTCAGTCAGTTATAAAGTACTTCATGTCCCAACGCTCTCTGTGAAAAGTCAAATTCTAATGCTCCCACTTTGCTCCTCTTACATTGATCTGTCTTGTGTCTTTTAAGAGTTATTCATTTGACAAATGTTCATTGCCCGTCCCTGGTTGCCCCTTGAGAAGGTGGGGGTGAGCTGCCTCCTTGAACCGCTGCAGTCCATGTGCTGTGGGTAGACCCACAATGTCCTTAGGGAGGGAATTCCAGGATTCTGACCCAGCGACACTGAAGAACGGCGACATATTTCCAAGTCAGGATGGTGAGGGGCTTGGTGGGGAACTTGCAGGGGGTGGTGTTCCCATGTATCTGCTGCCCTTGTCCTTCTAGATGGAAGTGGGTGTGGGTTTGGAAGGTGCTGTCTGAGGACCTTTGGTGAATTTCTGCAGGGCATCTTGTAGATGGTACACACTGCTGCTATTGAGCGTCGGTGGTGGAGGGAGGGGATGTTTGTGGATGTGGGGCTAATCAAGCGGCTGCTTTGTCCTGGATGTGTGGAGCTTCCCGAGTGTTGTTGAGGCTGCACCCATCCAGGCAAGTGGGGAGTATTCTATCACCCTTCTGACTTCTGCCTTGTAGATGGTGGACAGGCTTTGGGGAGTCAGGAGGTGAGTTATTCACTGCAGTATTCCCAGTCTCTGACCTGCTCTTGTAGCCGCTGTGTTTATATGATGAGTCCAGTTGAGTTTCTGGTCAATAACCCCTAGGATATAGATAGTGGGGGATTCAGTGATGGTAACACTGTTGAATGTCTAGAGGCGATGGTTAGATTGTCTGTTTTTGGTGATGGTCATAGCCTGGCATTTGTGTGGTGTGAATGTTACTTGCCACTTGTCAGCCCAAACCTGGATATTGCCCAGATCTTGCTGCATTTGAACATTTGAACATTCAGTATCTGAGGAGTGGTGAATGGTGCTGAACATTGTGAAATCACCAGCGAACATCCCCACTCCTGACCTTATGATGGAGGGAAGGTCATTGATGAAGCAGCTGAAGATGGTTGGGCCGAGGACACTACCCTGAGGACTTGCTGTAGATGTGTCAGAGAGCTGAGATCACTAATTTCCAACAACCACAACCATCTTCCTATGTGTCAGGTATGATTCTAACCGGCAGAGAGCCGATACCCACTGATTCCAGTTTTGCCAGGACTCCTTGATACCACACTCATTCAAATGTGGTCTTGATGTCAGGGACTGTCCCTCTCCCCTCCCCTCTGGAATCCAGCTCTTTTGTCCATGTTTGACCCAAGGCTGTAATGAGGTCAGGAGCTGAGTGGCCCTGGGGGGAGCCCAAACTGGGCGTCACTGAGCAGGTTATTGAGCTGCTTGATAGCTCTGTTACTGACACCGTCCATCACTTTACTGAGGATGGAGAGTAATGGGCCGGGTTGGATTTGTCCTGCTTTTTATGTACAGGACATACCTGGGAATTTTCCACATTGTTGGGTAGATGCCAGTGTTATAACTGCACTGGAACAGCCTGGCGAGGGGAGCGGCAAGTTCCAGAGCACAGGTCTTCAGTACTCCAGAACCTGACAGGAATACTGATACATTTCATGGGAATCTGGATAAAGACCTGAGGACCTGAAGGACATGCTGGTGGGGTGAGATGGAGAGAAGTGGGAGGAGGTTCTGTGAGGTGTGAAACCTTGTGTGGATCCGTTGGGCATGTTTCTCTGTTGTAGATGTAATGTTGTTGTCCGTAATTAAGGTTTTCTCTCGCTGATTATCTCCTGCAGCAGCCTATGGCAGGATGTTATTTTGAATAATTTCTGTCGGCTGAACTGAGTTTTTATTTATACTGCTTCCTCGCAGTGCACTAATTACTCAGTAATCACCACAAAAGAAAACAAGGGGTTCTCATTGCCAAAATGAAGAGCCCTTGGATTAAGATGTGTCAACATTTCGCCAATCTATTAATTACAGAGTTTGGGACCCAAAAATGGTGTCGACAGACTGAATAAACAAACAACTTATTCAATTTGCAATGTTCGTTTCTCTGTTTTTGATCCTACGTTGTTCACACAATTGGCTGTGTGTAAGGAGACCCGAGTTACACTTCAGTCAATCTGATCTGGATAAAACTGTTTTTAGACCCACAGTAAGATTGTGCATCTCCATCAATTTGCAACCGATTGAAGTCAGCTGTTTATTGATCATGTGTCTGGCTCTTGTACAACAAACATCTCTCCATTTGTTGATGTCTCAAAGGATTTGGAGAAAACATTGACATCAAGAGTGCTTGGAGGACTCTGTAGAATGGAGACTTTAAGAGTCTCTCTGTAGAATGGAGACTTTAAGATGTCATTTTGCGTTATAGAGTCAGAGAGGTCTATGACATAGAGAAATGCTCTTTGGCCCGTCAACTTGATGCCAGTCAAAAGCAACTCGCTAACTAATCTGATCCCATTGCCCAACACTTGGCGCATTGACTTCACATTGTGAGTGCACACCTGAATCTTTCTTCAATGTGATGAGAGTTTCTGCCTCTCCCACCCTCACAGGCAGAGAGTTCCAGATTCCCACCACCCTCTTGGGGGGAAAAGGCTTTTCCTCACAAGCCTCCTTACCTCCTGCCCCTTCCCTTAAATCTGTGCTGCCATGTTCATTGAACAAAGGGTATTGTTTCTTCCTGTCTATCCTGTCTCTACCCCTCATCACCTTATCCATCTCAATCCTGTTCTCCCTCAATCTCCTCTGCTCCAAAGGAAACAGCCGCCGTCTGTCCAATCTCCCTCCATCACTGAGACTCTCCAGCCCAGAGCTACTTCCTGGTAAACCTCCCCCTGCCCCCTCTCCAGTGCGATCACATCCCTCTGATAATCTGGATTCCAGAACTGCGCGCTATGTTCTAACCAATGTTTTATACAATTCCAGCATAACCTCTCTTTATAAACAACATGCCAAGTAAACCTTTACTCTTAAACCAGAAGGTAGTCCCTTGCCATGTAGCTAATTGGATCATTCTTTCTAAGAGCTAGCAGAGACACAGTTGGCTGAATGGCTTCCTACTCTGTTGGGACAGGAGAAGGGTTCCTGCACCCAGATCGGGAGCTTTCTGCCCAAGTCCCAGTGAACGCAATAATCTGCTGAGAGGGGTCGACAGTTCTGGCTCATGGATGTGAGGTTGGTTCTGATCAGATTTAGCAAGAAATGGAGCCTAGACTTTCCAGTCTCTAACGTCAGTTCAAGTTGCTGCTGAAGTAAATGTCAGTGGAACAGGGGTGGAGGGCAGGTGTTAAATGCATCTCCCCCCCCGCCCATCCCCATTGTGTATTCCTGAACACATTGCTGTGCTCTGACCCGCTACAGTGCCAATCCTTCCTCTTCTCTCACAGTCTGTAGCCATAGCTGCATCTGTCAAATGTCTGCAAGTCATTTTTAACCATGTCTGTATTGCCAGCTGCCTGCCTCTATAACAGACTCCTGTGTATCTGTCACAGTAACACTCAGAACACCAGCTACAACTGAAACCGTGAGGAATATCTTCCCTCGCCATTGGGTAATGAAATAACAATTCCAGAAATACGGCTATGAGGCTGGGAGGAAGTGCAGGAGCGATGATTCTGGAATATTGTCCTGATAGCATATTCACTATCAGAGCATCTTTGAGCCAGTGAGAGTGCGTTCATCAGGGAGGAGAGGAATAGAGGAGAGAAAGAGAGAGAATGGAGCTGGGTCCATTGAGACAGAGTGAGCTGCTGTATATCAGACTATTGTTCGACTGCAGCTGGAGTATTGTGTACAGCTATGGGTGTTGCATTGTTAGAAAGGTGTGAATGTGTTGGAGAGAGTGCAGAGTGATTTACAGGAATAATTCCAGGGATGAGAAACATCAGCGATGAGGACAGACTGGAGAAGTTGGGACTGTTCCCACTGGAGGGAAGAGATCTGAGAGGGGATTGGAGTGAGATTTTCACAATAATGAGTGGGCTGCACAGAGGAGACAGGGAGAAACTGTTCCTGCTCATAAAACAAAAACAAATAGGAAGGCGATAGGCTGAAAGTGATGTGGGAGAGAAGCAAATACAAAGTGAAAAGAAACAATTTCACCGAGTGAGCAGTTAGGGTCAGGAACACACTGCCCGGAAATGTGGGAGAGGCAGGTTCAAACTGGACCATTCGATGGTTATTTGGATCGAGATGGTGTGCAGGGATGTGGGGTAAGCACAGACCAATGGCACTTGAGAATGATGCTCATTTGAAGGGCTAGTACAGATATGAATGAGGCTGAATGGCCTCCTGTAGTGTGCCAGTTTGGTAATTCTGTCACTCAGGGGTGTTTCTATTCCTGGAAACTTAAACACGGTGCTTTGGCCCTTCCTGTGGTTTGTCACGCAGCAGTGGACTGTGTGATCTGCAATGATGCTGTTGTTAGTCACTGACATGAATAATGGTGAGTGATCACATCCTTTGCTGTTACATCCGTAACCTGTGATTAATGCCATATGCCTCTAGCATCCTTGCAAAGGACAGTGGTTTCTTTCTTGTGGTTCGACTCAGTATACAAATATTTACAAGAGTTACTGCTAGGATGTTGTAGCTGCCTCTCTCTGTGCCTGGGACGTTTATAGGATCCAGCCAAATCTCAGCTCATTATGAGCGGGTGGAACTCATGACGATCTAACACAGCATCTCACCTGCCCCTACTTCCTGTTCCTGATCTGCCCACACTCCCTGTTCCTGATCTGTCCCTGCTCCCTGTTCCTGATCTGCCCCTACTCCCTGTTCCTGATCTGCCCACACTCCCTGTACCTGATCTGCCCCTACTCCCTGTTCCTGATCTGCCCACACTCCCTGTACCTGATCTGTCCCTACTCCCTGTTCCTGATCTGCCCACACTCCCTGTTCCTGATCTGTCCCTACTCCCTGTACCTGATCTGCCCCTACTCCCTGTTCCTGATCTGCCCCTACTCCCTGTTCCTGATCTGCCCACACTCCCTGTTCCTGATCTGCCCGTACTCCCTGTACAGAGAGAGTATCACTCCCACAAGAAAGGGTATCGTTCAGAAACTCATGTATCGAATGACTCTTGAGTTGGACTAACGAGTAGTTGGTGATTACAGTGATATTAACGGGGGATTCTGGGGGAGGGGAGGCCAATGCTGGACATGAGGGGTGATTGGGGTTGGAGGGGGGGGACTGTGGGCAGGTGTAGGGAGGATGACTGGGTAACAGATTCAGGGGCTCTGGGACCTGGACATGGACAGGCCAGCCGTAGGGGGACTCCGTTTTGGATTTGTACAAGACAGGTCAGAGCAGGCAGCCTCAGTTATTTTATCGACTGGCTTCCCCTTCCATTTATTGGGGATACGATGGTGGAGAATGGGGGAGGCTGGAGACTGGGCGCTGGGGAGACCAGGAGGATCGGGCTAGGGTTGTGGAGTGGTCAGGGTGTAGATGGTTAGAAATCACAGAGGGAATCTGGGTGGGGGAAACTGTGAGCTCTGAGAGTACATTGGGCTGAGAGGGGAGGTGGGAGCTCTCCATATGAACCAATCCTGTTTCAGGGAAGGTGCTGTAGCGATCTGAGCAAATACTGAAGGAGGGCAGTGTCTGTCAGTGACATACCTGCTCACTTTCCCAATCTGTTGGTGTTCTGGTGCCACATTGGCTCTGGTTAACATGTTGGTGATGAATAAATGGCGCTGTGGTAGGAATCAGCCCAGTTTTGGATGTGAATTATAATGATCTACTTTCATTAACGCACCTACTTTCACTGTCATCAACACATCCTCTCCAAATGGATGTGGTCAAGCAGTTTCTAATCATGTGCTAGTATAGGAACAGAAGGAGGCCATTCAGCCCCTCAAACATCATGGAATTGTAATGGCGCAGAAGGAAGCCATTTGGCCCAGCATGTGGAACTGTCTCTCAATCACGCATCATTACCCAGTGCCAACCTCCTGCCTTTCCCCCATTTTCCTGCAGACCATTTCTATCCAGATAACTATCCAATGCCCCTCTTGAATACTTTGCTTGAACCTGCCTCCCCGAAATTTCCAGGTAGTGCATCCCAGACCCTAACCACTCGCTGGGTGAAAGCTTTTCTCTCCCATTACCCTTGCTGTGCCATTCAGTTAGCTCCTGACCGACCTGGCTCACTCTGTCTCCTGTTGTTAATAACTTTATCTTAAATTTGACATTTTTAAGACAACAGCTCCTTAAGAGAGACAGACTTCTACATTTCTGTTTCTTTTTTGGTGTCCCCATGTGAGTGAGGGTCTACATTAACTCTGGCGAGACAATTCTGTCCCAAAGTGAGAACCTGACAGCGAGGGTTTTAAACATTTCCAGCTTCAGAATACGGGGAACGTTTCACTTCTGTGTGCAAGTCACGCCATCGTGTGACAGTATTTTAGTATTACACGTGGAACACATCAGCTGAATCAACAACTACCACTTGCATTAATTTAGTGCCTTCAGGACAAGAAAACATCCCAAAGCATTTCACAGGAGCAGCCAATATCCAGAATATGACCGTGGGATCCTTGTATTGGGGTATGTGACCCATATCTTGGTAAAACCTTGAAGGAGCATTGTCACTAAGGTGGAGAGGTGAAGAGGTGTAGGGATGAAATCCCAGATCTGACAGACCAGGCAACCAGCAATGATTGGTTAATGGAAACGGTCAAAGTTCAAGACCCAGCATTGGGGAGATCCAGGGTTTGAAGTGGTAAGGGATTTATTGTTGTCACATGGACTGAGATACAGTGGAAAGTGTTGCTTTGTGTGTTATACAGGCAGATCATATCAGAGTGCATTAAGGTAGCAGGACAGAGTATAGGATACAGTGTTACAGCCACAGGGAAAGTGCAGAGAGAGAGAGAGAGAGAGATCAGCATTAACATTTGAGAGGTCTGTTCAAAAGTCTAATAACAGTGGGAAGGAAGCTGTTCTGGAATCTGGTCATACATGTATTCAAACTTTTATATCTTCTGCCTGATCAATGAGGGTGGAAGAGACTGTAACCGGGGTGGGAGGGGTCTTTAATGATGTTGGTTGCTTTCCTGGGGCAGTAGGAGGTGTAGACGGAGATAATGCATGGAAGTAATAGCATTGTTGCACTTTCTTGACCATTGTGTCATTGTGGATGGACCAGGATAGATCATTGATGATATTTACTCCCAGGAACTTGAAGCTCTCGACCATCTCTCCTGTACTCTGCCTCATCGTTGTTTGAGATCTCACCCGCTATGGTGGCGAAATCAGCAAATGTGTAAATGGAGTTAGAGTTGGATTTGACCACACAGTTGTGAGTGTGTAAGGAGTACAGTAGGGGGGGTGAGTACACGGCCTCACGGGGCACCAGTGTTGAGGATGATGGTGGAGGACGGAGCTGTTGGTGATTCTTACTGAGTGTGGTCTATGGGTCAGGAAGCCGAGGGTCGAGGTACAGCCTGGGGAGCTGAGACCTGGAGTTTGGAGATGGGTTTGGTTGGAATTATGTTGCTGAAGGCAGAGGTGTAGTCAGTAAGTAGGAGCCTGATGTAGATAGCTGTGTTATCCAGCTGTTTCAGGGATGAGTGTAGGGCCAGGGAGATGGAGTCTGCTGTGACCTGTTGTGCCAGTAGTGGAATTGCAAAGGACTGAGGCAGGCTGGGAGGCTGGAGTTGATGTGAGCCATGACTAACCTCTTGAAACATGTTGTAATGATGGAGGTCAGAGCCACTGGGGGTGGTCCCTGAGGGACACTGCAGGATTTGTCTTCGGCTCTGAGATAGTGTGCAGAAAATGTGTTGCTGGAAAAGCACAGCAGGTCAGGCAGCATCCAAGGAGCAGGAAAGTCGACGTTTCGGGCATGAGCCCGTCTTCAGGAATGAGGAAAGTGTGTCCAGCAGGCTAAGATAAAAGGTAGCGAGGAGGGACTTGGGGGAGGGGCGTTGGAAATGCAGTAGGTGGAGGGAGGTCAAGGTAAGGGTGATAGGCCGGAGTGGGGAGGTGTGGGCGCAAGTTTTGCATTTCTTGCGGTTGCAGGGGAAGGTGCCGGGAGTGGAGGTTGGGTTGGTGGGGGGTGTGGACCTGACGAGGGAGTCACGGAGGGAGTGGTCTTTTTGGAACGCTGATAGGGGAGGGGAGGGAAATGTATGCCTGGTGGTGGGGTCCGTTTGGAGGTGGCGGAAATGACGGCGGATGATATGCTGTACATGGAGGTTAGTGGGGTGGTAGGTGAGGACCAGTGGGGTTCTGTCCTGGTGGCGATTGGAGGGGCGGGGTTCAAGGGTGGAGGAGCAGGAAGTGGAGGAGATGCGGTTGATGGCATCGTCGACCATGTCTGGGGGGAAATTGCGGTCCTTGAAGAAGGAGGCCATCTGGGTTGTTCGGTATTGGAACTGGTCCTCCTGGGAGCAGATGCGGCGGAGACGAAGGAATTGGGAGAATGGGATGGCGTTTTTACAGGGGGCAGGATGGGAGGAGGTGTAGTCCAGGTAGCTGTGGGAGTTGGTCGGTTTGTAGTAGATGTCTGTGTTGATTCGGTCGCCCGAGATAGAAATGGAGAGGTCTAGGAAGGGGAGGGAGGAGTCTGAGACGGTCCAGATAAATTTGAGGTCAGGGTGGAAGGTGTTGGTGAAGTGGATGAACTGTTCAACCTCCTCGTGGGAGCACGAGGCGGCGCCGATACAGTCATCAATGTAGCGGAGGAAAAGGTGGGGGGTGGTGCCAGTGTAGCTGCGGAAGATGGACTGTTCCACATATCCTACGAAGAGGCAGGCATAGCTGGGGCCCATGCGGGTGCCCATGGCTACTCCTTGGTTTGGAGGAAGTGGGAGGATTGGAAAGAGAAGTTGTTCAGCGTGAGGACCAGGACAGAAGGAGGGTATCAGTGGAAGGGTACTGGTCGGTACGGCGGGTCGGTACGGAGGGCTTTGAGTCCTTCGTGATGGGGGGTGGAGGTGTACAGGGACTGGATGTCCATGGTGAAAATAAGGCGTTGGGGACCGGGGAAGTGAAAAAGTTGAGGCGGTTAATGTCTTGGCGGCAGTTGGCTATGAAGAGATCGAGGGCGGGTAAGAGGCCAGCACGGGGTGTCCAGGTGGATGGGGTGTGTTGGAGGCAGGAGAAGGGGTCGTCAGAGGGTGGGCGAGAATCCTGGTTGAAGAAGTAGGCGCGGAGGCGAAGGCGGCAGAAGAATTGTTCGACGTCTCACCGCGTGTTGAACTCGTTAATCCGAGAACGTAGGGGAATGAAGGTGAGGCCTCTGCCGAGGACTGGGATAGTGTGGTCTTCTTGAAGCAGGTGGGGGCATCAGATTGTAGTGAGGAGAGGTTAAAGGTGTCAGTGAATACTCCTGCCAACTGGTCCACATAGAATCTGAGGTCGCTTTCCTTGGATTCACTTTCAAGAAAACAGATCTAACATCTGAAGTGGTGACCATACAGGTGCATCTGAAGCTGTTGGGAGAAGTGACAATGTTTTACTGACCTTCTGTTCAAATCGAGGGTAGAATGCGTTGAGCTCATCAGGTGGGGATGTACTGTTGCCTTAGATCTGTTTAACTTCATCTTATAGTCTGTTATTTCGTGTAGGCCTTGCCATAAATGAGGACTGTCCATGTGGTTGGTCTGGGTCTTAAGCTTGGTTTAGTATTGTCTCTTGCTGTCTCTGATGGCCTTGTGAAGGTTGTACCTGGATTCCCTGTAAAGATCCTGACTTGTACACCTCAGACCTAGACTCAGTAAGGAGTGGATTCCTCATTTCATCCATGGTTTCTGGTTGGGGAACATTCAGATTAACTTTTTCAGCGCACAGTCTTCCACACACTTCCTGATGAACTGTGACAGGAGTGGCACAGTTGCTTAGGTTGGCCGCTGAGTTCTTGAATGTGGACGGGTGCACTGATTCTCAGCAGTCCTGTAGAAGACCTTCCGTTCCCTCAGACTAACGCTGCCCTCCCTTCAGTACTAGGTTCTCACACTTGTGTTTCTGCTGGTAAACTGGGAGGAGGGGCACAGCGTTGTCATCTGGTTCTCCAAAATGCAAACAGGGGATGGAGCAGTAGGCATCTTTGATGGTTGTGTCGTCATGATCAAGGGAGTTAGCCCCCCCCCCCCCCCCCCCCTCTCTGTTTTGGAAGCTGCTGTCTCTCTCTCTCTGTTTTAGAAGCTGCTGTCTCTCTCTCTCTGTTTTAGAAGCTGCTGTCTGTCTCTCTGTTTTAGAAGCTGCTCTCTCTCTGTTTTAGAAGCTGCTGTCTTTCTCTCTCTCTCTGTTTTAGAAGCTGCTGTCTTTCTCTCTCTCTCTGTTTTAGAAGCTGCTGTCTGTCTCTCTCTCTGGTATGGAAGCTGCTCTCTCTCTCTCTCTCTCTCTGTTTTAGAAGCTGCTCTCTCTCTCTCTCTCTGTTTTAGAAGCTGCTCTCTCTCTCTCTCTCTCTGTTTTAGAAGCTGTAGTTAGTCATTTTCAGGTAGTCAGTGGGCAGTGGGCAGTGGATAAGTCATAGTGTGTTGGGCTCAGGCTGATCCTCAGCTCCTCTGACAGTGCAGCTGTTTGGCTGGTGTGCAGTAACAGGAGGTCTGACCTCACAATCCTCTGATCCAGAGGAGACAGTGAGCAGCGGTATCCGGAATTCTGGAATATAACTTTGTCATGGAAACCTTTAAATTAATGGTAATGTTAGTTCATTGGGATCTGTTGTCTTAATCAAATTAAAAGCAAATTGGCATCAAACAGGAGAAAATGTCCTGGATTTGTTTTAATAATCTTACTGGTTAAATCCGTGAGGAATGGGAGACAGGGTCTGGAATGCAGAACTATTTTATTGGTTTGTGGGAACTTCCCTTGCCTGGGGTGTGTTGATGTGGTGTAACTGAGTGAGTATAGGTGATGGGAATTGGTGTGAGTGGGTTTTAGATTAGAGTGGTGCTGGAAGAGCACAGCAATTCAGGCAGCATCCGAGGACAGGCAAAATCGACGTTTCGGGCAAAAGCCCTTCATCAGGAATAAAGGCAGAGAGCCTGAAGCGTGGAGAGATAAGCTAGAGGAGGGTGGGGGTGGGGAGAGAGTAGCATAGAGTACAATAGGTCAGTGGGGAAGGAGATGAAGGTGATAGGTCAGGGAGGAGAGGGTGGAGTGGATAGGTGGAAAAGGAGCTGGGCAGGTCGGAGAAGTCCGGACAAGTCATGGGGATCATGTTGCTGGAGGTTAGAAACTAGGATGAGGTGGGGGAAGGGGAAATGAGGAAGCTGTTGAAATCCACATTGAGTAGCGAGTTTGGGTTTTAGGCTGTCAATGAACTGGGGTTTCTACAGAATAAAGCGATTGATCATTTGTTCCAGTTTCTGATGGTTTTATGAAGTCTCATTTCTCAGCTCTGCCTAAACACAAAAGGGGACATGTTTACCCTCCCCACTACATTCCCTCAGCCTAGAGTAGGCAGATATCCCCTGGCCCGACTCCATCTCTGACTCTCCTGAGTAATGCCATGGGCATTCAGCTGTTGGTCTGACTGGGGTAGACTGTGTGCGCTCTGGGATCTCACTGGGTGCTGAGGAACCATGATGGGGAAGGGGAGGTTTGGCCTGGAAAGGGAAATGCAGTGTTTCATCATTGTGCTCCATCACATTCCCTTCTCAGCTCCTGACCATGACCCTCCCCCTCCTCCCCCATCATCTCCGAATTACATTAATCCCTGTAGCCTCCACTTGAGAGGACCACTCAACTATCAGCCTTCCGTCCTTCCTGAACAGTGTTAATCCTCTCAATGTTATAACATTTCTAGGAATTGATGGGGATGTACAGAGTGGGGAGTGGTTACACAAAAGCACACAGGACACAAAGAGGCCATTCACTCCATGACACAGTGCTAGTTCTTGGGAAAATCTCCATCCAGTCCCTGCTTTTCACTGCAAAGGCCCCAGTTCCCGTTCGAATATTTATTCAGCTCTGTTTTGAAAGTTGTTTTTGAATCAACTTACACTAAGCAACACGTTCCAGATCACAATTTGATGCCAATGTAAGTGACAAGAAGAATTTGGCACAGGCCTGCTTTAAATTAGTTGGAGTTCAGGCATCTGAAAAGCATTATTAGTTTGTGGTTCCTCGAATCACTGAGTTTGAATGGGACCAGGAGCAGTCCGTGAGGAACACGTGCCAGGGTGCACTCATGCCTGTAATTTCTCTGATCAAACCCATTCTCCCTTTCAAAGGTTTCAGAACGCTCAGGTTTTAAAAAGGCCAGAAGAAAGGTTAGGACTGCCCAACAAACATGCCAGGAATTCCCCCTGCGGTGCCACTTCCCTGATGTACCCCATCGTGACTATATTCGGATATTTATTCAGCTCCTTTCATTTCCTCTCACCTTTCACAGGAGTGAACCGAGAGCCAACAAAAACTGCAGAGTTTGTAAATCAGAATCTGGGCATCAGGAGGGGGTCCGTGTTCAACAAACATTCCCAGTTTCAGCAGCACTGTGTGTCTGTGTGTGTGTGTGTGCATGAGTGTGTGTGTGTGTGTGTGTGTGTGATTGTGTGTGTGAATGTGCGTGAGCGTGAGTGTGTGTGTGAGCGTGTGTGTGTGTGAGAGTGTGTGTGTGAGTGTGTGTAATTGTTGGTGTGTGTGAGTGTGTAGCGTGTATTGGTCTGTGTGAGTGTGTGTGTGTGATTGTTAGTGAGTGTGTGTGTGTGTGTGAGTGTGCATGAGTGTGAGTGTGCGTGAGTGTGTGTGGGTGTGTGGGTGAGTGTGTGTGTGGGAGTGTGAGTGTGTGGGTGAGTGTGTGTGGGAGTGTGAGGGTGTGTGTGTGAGTGTGTGTGTGAGTGTGTGTGTGTGTGTGTGTGTGCATGAGTGTGTGTGTGTGTGCGCGTGAGTGAGTGTGTGCGTGAGTGTGTGTGTGATTGTGTGTGTGTGAATGTGCGTGAGTGTGTGTGTGAGCGTGTGTGTGTGAGCGTGTGTGTGTGAGAGTGTGTGTGTGAGTGTGTGTAATTGCTGGTGTGTGTGAGTGTGTGTGAGTGTGTAGCGTGTATTGGTCTGTGTGTGTGTGATTGTTAGTGAGTGTGTGTGATTGTGTGTGAGTGTGCGTGAGTGTGTGTGGGTGTGTGTGTGTGTGTGTGCGAGTGTGAGTGTGTGTGAGTGTGTGGGAGTGTGAGTGTGTGTGGGAGTGTGAGGGTGTGTGTGTGAGTGTGGGTGTGAGTGTGTGTGTGTGTGCATGAGTGTGTGTGTGTGTGCGTGAGTGTGTGTGTGATTGTGTGTGTGAATGTGCGTGAGCGTGTGTGTGTGTGAGAGTGTGTAATTGTTGGTGTGTGTGTGTGTGTGAGTGTGTAGCGTGTATTGGTCTGTGTGAGTGTGTGTGTGTGATTGTTAGTGAGTGTGTGTGAGTGTGTGTGATTGTGTGTGTGTGAGTGTGCGTGAGTGTGTGTGGGTGTGAGTGTGTGTGTGTGTGTGAGTGTGTGTGTGTGAGTGTGTGGGTGAGTGTGTGTGTGGGAGTGTGAGTGTGTGGGTGAGTGTGTGTGGGAGTGTGAGGGTGTGAGTGTGGGTGTGAGTGTGTGTGAGAGAGTGTTTGTGGGAATGTGAGTGTGTGTGTGTGTGCGTGAGTGTGTGTGTGATTGTGTGTGTGAATGTGCGTGAGCGTGAGTGTGTGTGTGAGCGTGTGTGTGTGTGAGAGTGTGTGTGTGAGTGTGTGTAATTGTTGGTGTGTGTGAGTGTGTAGCGTGTATTGGTCTGTGTGAGTGTGTGTGTGTGATTGTTAGTGAGTGTGTGTGTGAGTGTGTGTGATTGTGTGTGTGTGGGTGTGAGTGTGTGTGTGTGTGCGGGTGTGAGTGTGTGTGCGTCTGTGTGTGTGTGAGTGTGCGTGTGTGGGTGTGTGAGTGTGTTTGTCAGTGTGTATGCATGTGTAAGTGTGTGAGGCTGTGAGTGGGCGTGTGTGTGCGTGTCAGTGTGTGTGTGTGAGTGTGAGAGTGTGTGTATGAATGTGTGTGCGTGAGTGTGTGTTTGCGTGAGTGCGTGAGTGTGTGTGTGTGAGTGAGTCTGAGAGTGAATGTGTGCGTTAGTGTGAGTATGTGTGTGTGAGTGAGTTTGAGAGTGAGTGTGTGTGTGACTGTGTATGTGAGTGTGTCTGTGAGTGTGAGTGCGTGTGGGTGTGTGTGCATGTGTGTGTGAGTGTGAGTGTGTGTGTGAGTGTGTGCACGAGTGTGTGAGAGTGTGTGTGAGAGCGGGTGAGTGTGTGTGTGAGAGTGTGATTGTGGATGTGTGAGTGTATGGGTGAGTGTGTGTGAGTGTGTGTGTGAGTGTGTGTGAGTGTGTTTGAGTGTGTGTGAGTATGAGTGTGTGAGAGTGTGTGTGTGAGTGTGAGTGTGTGTATGTGAGTGTGTGTGAGTGTGAGTGTGTGTGTGTGTGAATGTGACTGTGTGTGAGTGTGTCTGAGTGTGTGCGTGTGTGAGTGTGAGTGTGTGTTTGTGGATGTGTTTGTGAGTGTGTGTGTGTGAGTGAGTTTGAGAGTGAGTGTGTGTGACTGTGTATGTGAGTGTGTGTGAGTGTGAGTGCATGTGGGTGGGTGTGCATGTGTGTGTGAGTGTGTGTGTGAGTGTGTGTGTGCACGAGTGGGTGAGTGTGTGTGAGAGCGGGTGAGTGTGTGTGAGAGAGTGTGATTGTGTGTGTGTGGGTGTGTGAGTGTATGTGTGAGTGAGTGTGTGTGCATGTGTTTGTGTGTGTGTGAGTGTGTGCGTGTGTTTGAGTGTGAGTGTGCGTGTGTGTGAATGTGTGTGTGTGAGTGTGAGAGTGCGTGTGAGTGTGTGAGTTAGTGTGCGTGTGTGTGTGTGAGTGAGTGTGTGTGTGAGTGAGTGTGTGTGTGAATGAGTGTGTGTGAGTGAGTGTGCGTGTGTGAGTGTATGAGTGTGTGTGAGTGTGTGAGATTGTGTGGATGTGAGTGTGCTTGAGTGTGGGTGTGTGAGTGTGGGTGTGTGAGTGTGGGTGTGTGAGTGTGGGTGTGTGAGTGTGTGTGTGAGAGTGTGTGTGTGAATGTGTGTGTGTGTGCATGTCTGTGAATGAGTGTGAGTGTGTGTGAGAGTGAATGTGAGAGTGAGTGTGGGTGTGTGTGAGTGAATATGTGTGTGAGTGTGAGTGTAACTGTGTATGTGAGTGTGTGTGTGGGTGTGTGTGGGTGTGTGTGTGGGTGTGTGAGTGTGTGTGAGAGTGTGTGTGAGTGTGTTTGAGTGTGTGTGCGTATGTGAGTGAGTGTGTGAGTGTGTGTGCGTGTGTGTGAGTGTGTGTGTGAGTGTGTGTGTGTGATTGTGTGTAAGGGTGTGTGTGTGTGAGAGAGAGTGTGTGTGAGTGTGTGTGTGAGTGTTTAAGAGAGTGTGTGTGTGTGAGTGTGAGTTTGTGTGAGAGTGAGTGTGTGTGATTGTGTGTGTGAGAGTGAGTGTGAGTGTGTGTGTGTGTGAGTGTGTGTGTGTGAGTGTGTGTGTGTGAGTGTGTGTGTGAATGTGTGGGTGTGAGTGTGTGGGTGTGAGTGTGTGGGCGTGTGTGAGTGTATGAGAGTGTGTGTGAGTGTGCCTGGATGTGGGTGTGCGTGAGTGTGTGTGTTAGTGTGTGTGTGCGAGTGTGAGTGTGTGTGTGAGCGTGTGTGTATTTGTGAGTCTGTGTGCGTGTGAGTGTGTGTGTGAGTGTGCGTGTGATTGTATTGAGAGTGTGTGAGTATGTGTGAGTGTATGTGTGAATGTCTGAGTGTGTGATGGTGTGTGAGTGTGCGTGTGTATGTGAGTGTTTATGGGTGTGTGTGAGTTTGTGTGTGAGTGTATGTGTGAGAGAGTGAGTGTGAGTGTGTGTGTGTGAGTGTGCATGTGTGTGAGTGTGTGTGTGAGTGTGTGTGTGTGAGAGTGAGTGTGTGAGTGAATGTGAGTGTGACTGTGTGTATGAGAGTGAGTGTGTGTTTGTGAGTGTGTGTGTGAGAGTGTGAGTGCGTGTGGGTGTGTCTGCATGTGTGAGTGTGTGTGAGTGTGTGTGTGAGAGCGTGTGTGAGTGTGTGTGTGTGAGTGTGTGAGAGTGTCTGTGAGTGTGTGTGAGTTTGTGTGAGTGTGTGTGCGTGTGAGTGTGTGAGAGAGTGCGTGTGAGTGTGTGTGTGCGAGTGTGTGTGTGTGTGTGTTTGATTGTGAGTCGTGTGTGTGTGTGTTTGATTGTGAGTCGTGTGTGAATGTGAGTTTGTGTGAGTGTGTGTGAGTGTGTGTGTGAGCGTGCGTGTGTGTGAGAGTGTGTGTGTGAGTGTGTGTAATTGTTGGTGTGTGTGAGTGTGTAGCGTGTATTGGTCTGTGTGAGTGTGTGTGTGTGATTGTTAGTGAGTGTGTGTGAGTGTGTGTGATTGTGTGTGTGTGAGTGTGCATGAGTGTGAGTGTGCGTGAGTGTGTGTGGGTGTGTGGGTGAGTGTGTGTGTGGGAGTGTGAGTGTGTGGGTGAGTGTGTGTGGGAGTGTGAGGGTGTGTGTGTGAGTGTGTGTGTGAGTGTGTGTGTGTGTGTGCATAAGTGTGTGTGTGTGAGCGCGTGGGAGTGTGAGTGTGTGCGTGAGTGTGTGTGTGATTGTGTGTGTGAATGTGCGTGAGCGTGAGTGTGTGTGTGAGCGTGTGTGTGTGAGAGTGTGTGTGTGTGAGTGTGTGTAATTGTTGGTGTGTGTGAGTGTGTGTGAGTGTGTAGCGTGTATTGGTCTGTGTGTGTGTGATTGTTAGTGAGTGTGTGTGATTGTGTGTGTGAATGTGCGTGAGCGTGTGTGTGTGTGAGAGTGTGTGTGTGAGTGTGTGTAATTGTTGGTGTGTGTGTGTGTGTGTGTGAGTGTGTAGCGTGTATTGGTCTGTGTGAGTGTGTGTGTGTGATTGTTAGTGAGTGTGTGTGAGTGTGTGTGATTGTGTGTGTGTGAGTGTGCGTGAGTGTGTGTGGGTGTGAGTGTGTGTGTGTGTGCGAGTGTGAGTATGTGTGTGTGGGTGAGTGTGTGTGTGGGAGTGTGAGTGTGTGGGTGAGTGTGTGTGGGAGTGTGAGTGTGTGTGTGATTGTGTGTGTGAATGTGCGTGAGCGTGTGTGTGTGTGAGAGTGTGTGTGTGAGTGTGTGTAATTGTTGGTGTGTGTGTGTGTGTGTGTGAGTGTGTAGCGTGTATTGGTCTGTGTGAGTGTGTGTGTGTGATTGTTAGTGAGTGTGTGTGAGTGTGTGTGATTGTGTGTGTGTGAGTGTGCGTGAGTGTGTGTGGGTGTGAGTGTGTGTGTGTGTGCGAGTGTGAGTATGTGTGTGTGGGTGAGTGTGTGTGTGGGAGTGTGAGTGTGTGGGTGAGTGTGTGTGGGAGTGTGAGGGTGTGTGTGTGAGTGTGGGTGTGAGTGTGTGTGTGTGTGTGAGAGTGTTTGTGGGAATGTGAGTGTGGGTGTGTGTGTGTGAGTTTGTGTGTGTGCGGGTGTGAGTGTGTGTGCGTCTGTGTGTGTGTGAGTGTGCGTGTGTGGGTGTGTGAGTGTGTTTGTCAGTGTGTATGCATGTGTAAGTGTGTGAGGGTGTGAGTGGGCGTGTGTGTGCGTGTCAGTGTGTGTGTGTGAGTGTGAGAGTGTGTGTATGAATGTGTGTGCGTGAGTGTGAGTGTGTGTTTGCGTGTGTGTGCGTGTATGCGTGAGTGTGTGTGTGTGAGTGAGTCTGAGAGTGAATGTGTGCGTTAGTGTGAGTATGTGTGTGTGAGTGAGTTTGAGAGTGAGTGTGTGTGTGACTGTGTATGTGAGTGTGTGTGTGAGTGTGAGTGCGTGTGGGTGTGTGTGCATGTGTGTGTGAGTGTGAGTGTGTGTGTGAGTGTGTGC